>NC_056750.1:718404113-718423011 GCF_019279795.1 Protopterus annectens
TACCATGATAACAGCAGTATAGGAGTATTATAGTGTGGACTATGAGTTTGGTTTTGTATGTGGAGTACATCTGGGTACCATGACAACAGCAGTATTATACAATGTAATCTCTGAAAAGATGAGAAACGTGCATGCTGATTGGCTAATCCAGCCAGCGTGTACATGGTAAATCCATAGTAACCTACGTTACAAGTCCAGCCATTAAGAAATCATGCAGCCCTGCCTTTCTTTTCAGAGATGACATTGTATGTTATGTGACTGTACACGCACACAAAATTTCTTAAACTAGAGTTGGTTATCTCTCGAGTGTTCCAGGGATCTACATCACATTTCTATAAAATATTTAATGTCCATTTTTGTGGTTTACAGTGCAGAAACATGTATTTGCAGTGCCTGGAGTGTTGCCATTATGCTCTGGAATCGGGGAAAGTTTAAGTGCATTTTTCACGTCACATTTAGTCTAATGAAAGTTCGCCTCACACCACATCTGTATTGCTGAAATCCAAGGGATATGAACTTCAGCAATCTTATGTACATTGGAAAAAATGCCTTCAACTTGACTGGAAGTCTACTGTTCTCCATATGGCGATTTTTCAGTTTAGCGCACACTGTCTTGAAGGGAGGATCACATTATGTCATACTGCCCTGTGTGTCAACCACAGACTAGTGCTGTTTCACCTTCTTAAAGCAGTTGATTTTGTGAGAAGAAGGCAAAAATTCTGAGCTTTCCTAGAAATTATGTGCAGTTGAGAAATATGCAGTTTTCTTTAAGAAAGTAAATTCACTTTAATTTCATTAAAGTATACCAATCAACCTCAAACTACTATAAAACAAATCTGTACAATGCCAAAAATAAGAAAGGGGTGCAAAAAATCAGGGCCAAATGTAAAATATTGCTCGTATAAATTTAATATTATACAATGTCACCTCCTATTGTTTGGAATATAATTTACAAAAGTTCAAGGCAAAACAGAGGGGCTGTGGCTAAGTGTGGACTATTTTATCTCTCAAAAAGTGGAAGAATACAAAGTAAAGAAAACAAAAACTTTAACAGAAACATAATACAACACAAAACTAACATAGTATAATAGCAATAACCCACGGCTGGGTGTGGGTAATGCTGGATTTACCCACCTGTGGCTTTGTTTGGTCACTCGGGCTTCACCCTCATGACCAAACCACGCCAACTGTGGGTAAATCCAGCATTACCCATACCCAGCTGTGGGTTAGTGCTATAGGTTTGGTTTTGTATGTGGAGTACATCTGGGTGCCATGACAACAGCAGTATCATAGTGTAGACTATGGGTTCCAGTAGAGCAACTGCAGATGATGGTAGTTTCCTGGCCATGACAGAGAATGTCTTCAAAAAACTAACCAAGGAGGAAAACCATGGGGCACAATTCATGGTCTTTCAATCATATTCTCACCAGGAGGGGATAGCACTTGTTCGACCTAACTAGAATTCTCTCAGCCCTGTAACTGGCACATAGTTAAAGACCTTTATGATTTTGTAAGGGACTGAATATTAAGTTTATGATAAGGTTAGAAAACAACTGTTAGCTTGAACAGGTATTACTTTTGAGGGACAAGCTTAAAAGTTTCATAGATGGGCATTTTCTCTAAAAACTCAAGATTAGGATTATGTGATTTTAAACATGCACTTAGAGTTAGATCCTGATGGACGATGCACTTAAAATGAATTCCTAGAAATATTATCCATACATAGACATAAGAGCTTTCATTGCTACTTAACGAAAGTAGGCGTTTTAAACTGGTCCTGAGAGCACCAAAACAATTGTTTTACTGGCAAAGGGATCGTTTTGCAAAGCAGCTATTTTTAAATCTGAACAATCTAAACTTGTGATAAAGCCTGCGCCAAATTCTGGTAGAAAGTGTCAAGTGTAGATATTTGTTGCAAATGTGGGAAAATGGCTCGCATACCTAGATTTTGTATTTTTATAGATAAAAACAATCAATATAAAACTGTTGATATTTAGTATACAAAATGCAACAAACTACAAGAATAACTGAGCTGGTTATCTTTTATTGTGCTACTGCAAAGTGCAATGCCCTGACTTAATTGATGGCAGAGAACAAAAATGACTACTGTACTTGGGCAGTATGAATATGTTTATAAAGAAATACGTTTTACAAAAAGAAAGACCCTTACTACGAAAGAAGTTGACGTCGTCTTAATCCCTAGAGATAGGTAATAATATCACTTTATTCAAGCAGAAATGCAAGCTATGTTTGAAAAGGTGTGGCATCCTTTAGTTAAAAATAACAATGAACAGTTCAGCAAAGCAGAAAAAAGATAAAAATAAGACAAAAAAACTCTGTTTAATAAAACCTGAAATACAGTTATAGCACCTCAGCTCAACATCCTTCAAAGGAAGTAATGTATAGAATAAATGAGGCTTGGTAACAAACCAATTTGTCCAGGGACATCTTTAGGTGGGGTCAGACAAATATAGTAGCAGAAATTAAGAGGGTGGGAGGATGAAAGGGTTAATGGGAATGAGGGATGATTGGGAGGAAATGAAGTAAGGGTAGAGAGGGGCTTAAGGGCTTTAGGCAAATTGAACTAGGGAAGGAATCGCATTTTGGCATGAATTTGCTACCTGCCCTCCCTTTTTGTTGTGGAATAGTGGGGATTGTAGTTATTTTATCAGCTAGGTGGGACAGAGAAGAGGGACAGGCTTTGTCCTTTAATGTTCCCCCTCTGGTTTGGATGTTCAATGAGTTGGGTAAGGAAACTGAGTGGTTGGACACTGTTGGATAAGAAAAATAAGCAAATGGAGGTAAGCTGCTTATTTGGTTGGATGTGTAATTTAATAAATGGTAAATGAAGTGAGTGGTGATACACTGCTTCATAAGTAAGCGAGTGGAGGTATGGACACAGTTTACTGGGTGAGGATGAGTAGGGTTATGCTGTCCTAGTTAACGTTACATGGATGTTATGCTCAACTATAACATGTTGGTTGCAATTAATAAATACCGGTTAACAAAATTGTTTATGGAAGTTTAATAAAAGTCATCAAACGTCATTCGGTGTGATGTGTTTATTGAAGGGGACCAGGATAATAAATATCAATACGAATTACAACTCAGTTAAATCAAATACTTCAAATTAACTTTCTTATTTAACCATTTTGGTACCAAAGTACCATACTTGAAAATGCAAACACTTTCCTTGTGCAAATGTTTATGCTCAACTAAATGCTGTTTAGTTTTCTTGACTTAAATTTCTACACAATAGGAGGCAGCAAAGCATCAGCATTCTTGTGATGAATTGTAGTAAAATGTTCAGCAAGAGTTGTATATAATTTACCTGGCCGTATGTCTTGAAGATGTTGCTTTACTATCATTAAATTTTCTTTTAGTTTCTGCAATATAAAATGACCCACAACGGCAAGAAATGGCATATACAGCCTGCTTTGTATAACAAGAAAATTAAGAATTAGGAGTATAATGCAAGGAAAATTCACAAAATTATTACAGATAAAACAAGTTTCACAAGCTGAAGTATGTCTATTGCAAATAGGTAAAGTATGATGCAATATATTTTTGCTAACAAACTAATGATGTAATAATATATTAAAAAATATGCCCCTGGTATAAGAAATACTAGACACTGAATATATTAGACTATCACTGCAGATAATAGACCAATTCACCCTACTCAAATTTACTTTATCACAGAGAATGTTAAATTCAGTGCAAAAAAATTGTCCTACATTATCCATAGTGCTATTAACTTTAAATTTATGTCTTCTATTGCAATAATTTTAAAACATACTACCTAAAATGTTTTGGTGAGTCAGTGTTTTAACTTTATCATATACCTTATTATAGCTTTATTCACTGTTCTGATACCTCAAAAAAGTATCCCTAATGGTTTGAATTTTCATCAAAAATTCATGATGAGTCTATAATATGGAAGAGCTGAGAGCTATTCACATTTATATATTCTATCATCCCTTTAGATTTACTATGCAACTTGGTGTGCACTTTACCATCCACAACAAAAAAAATATATATAATATCCAAAAAATATACTGATTGATCATGGGAATGACCTAAAAAGTTTAATTTCATATAATTTTTATTTAAATGTGAAATAAATGCATCAGAAATTGCCTACCCAATTGTTATAACAAGATGAAATTATTATATCTATAATATTTAATAACACGAGTTTGATAAAATGCATTTATATTACCCTATAGTATGATTTAAATAGTGAACGCTATTTCATTATCCCTAAAATATCTAAACCACAAAATATTGAACATATAGAAAAGCAAATTTTTTCACAGGGAAAAAAATTGTTGTTCCGAAACACAAACACACAACACAAGCATACCAAAATAAATAGACCACACACATACACTTAACAAAACCATAATTCTAATCCTACACTACTACATATCCACTCACCTTAACCCAACCTTAAAGTCCCTAACTACCGCACACTCACCTTACCCGCTCCCTAACCCTAAAGTCCCTATCGCACACTCACTTTACCTGCTCCCTAACCCTAATTTAATTAACTATCGCACACTCACCTTACCCCGATACATTCCCACACTTGCCTTAACCCAGTCCGTAAACTCCCTTCGCATACTTACCTTACCCCAGTCCTTAACCTTCCCACTACAGTAGAGTAAATAGCGAAGCCATGGAACAGACAACCGAAATCTTACCCTAGGTAAGATTTTGAAGTTACGTGGCTTCACTATTTTGAGTTTTTGACAAAAACGGGTCGATATTATAGCATTCGAAGTTTAAAAACTTTGATACTATAATATAGACCCAATAAAATGTATTCTAATAAATAAAATTAATTTCAGATAAACCCAAAATAATTGGCATAGGCGGGGACAAATAATGGCCCCAAAGTTGTGCCTATTAGCTGTTTGAACATTTTGTCATCACACACAGATGTAGGACACTGCTCCATAAAATGCTTAATAGCTTGTAACCCATTTTTATGTTGTATACTAGTATATAAAGTTTGTACATTTAAGACTATCCAGTATATATCGTTTGTACAATTTATATTACCCAATTTTAATCACAAATCAGCAGAGTCCTTGACTTAACAGGGTAACTTTAAAACATATGGAAGCAAACAATTATTAACCACTCTACCAATATTTTCCAAAAGGTTTCCTCATAAGGATGCTGTAGATCTGCTTGGGGGAGTTATGTATATTTTATGCACGAGCTTAACAAAATATCAGCATTCTACTGAATGGAGGAACAAGTTTATAAATATTTTAAATCAAAAAATTCTCTAAATGTGTTACTTACCTAGAAGTTCTTTAAAATCTGTAACAAAACATTTGTAACTTAGAGTACACTTGTACGTATTTGTATCACTTAAATGTAATATCTTCTTTTTTGGCTGTTCCCTTTGGCTGTTCCCTTTAGGGGTTGCCATAGCGAATCATCTGTTTCCATTTCTTCCTGTCCTCTGTCCTGTGGTGAGAGAGGACATGCAGGTGGTTGGTGTGACAGAGCAAGATGCAGAGGACAGGAGGAAATGGAAACAGTTGATCTGCTGTGGCGACCTCTAACGGGAGCAGCTGAAAGAAGAAAAAGAAGATTAAAAGGGGTATAAACAACCTTACATTGAGGTACATAAGCATTGTAAGCAGATGCATCATCCAGAGAAAAATTTTCATCAACCTCTGCATCCTTAGATAATGTAGAGTCATCAGTATTACATAACAAGGAAGCAATATGATTATTATGATGACAAAAATCTAATAAATGCAACTTTCTATATAAATTAAATAATTCAGTGTGAACTATATATTGCCTAATATAGTAAGAATAAATTTCAAACCAAGGGACAACCAATAAAGGAAACATTAATTTAAAACAATGTCAGAAATATTCAAAATTACAGCAGTACTATCTCGCACTTGTCTAAACCTTATCAAGGTAAAAATACATTAGTGTATTAGTCACACATTTTATTGTCTTACTTGTTGTACTTCTGTTTTTACATGTAGGCTGGTATCTAATTTTGTATTTTCTCTTCCATCTTTTTCTAGTTTGGCCCTCATGAGGGAAATCATATTGATACTGTTATTGTTGTGGATAATATGTACTACTGCGAGCCAATTGTGCAACCATAGAAGCCTCCCCACTGCAGCTGGAAGACTTATTTGCAACCAATAAATCATCTCTACCAACATGATCACACCTCTCTTTCTGTAAGAAGTGATCTTATTGGTTGATGCTCAAATAAATGCTCTCTCAGAATTATAATCCTTAATATCCAATAACTTTTTCATATTATGCTTTATTAAATATTCTATTTTAATCAATTTTTGATCAGTCTCCTTCAAAGTGCTACATACTTGAACATGGGGTAAATGAGCTTTCAATTCGCAGTGAGCATTTTTAATCTCTGCACTTAGTTTCCTGTAATATGAGATGATCACACTCCAGCAAAATCTTATCCCAGATCATAGCACAACGATCCGCTGCTCAAGTCCACTGATCCAAAAGTACCTTATCGGTCTCGTCTTGTAATTCAAAGGGAATATCATGCAACTTAAAAGCTCTATGCCTCATGGGTGAGAGATCAAGTTGCAAATACTTCAAGTGCAACATGATTAAAGTAAACCACAATCTCTGCTAGTATCGATTTTTCAAAAAGTTCAACTAATTGTTTCATACCTGGAGAAAATGTTTCAAGTTAGGTCATTATGTTGCTGTAGTATCCAGTTTAACAAATGATATAAGGGGAAAAGATTTTCTTTTCTTTAATAATTTCTGCAGACTGCCATATCCATGTGAGATGGAAAACCAGCAAGTGAATAAGCCTACGGATTTTCTAGTACTTAATTTGGAAAAAAGGGTGAAGCAACCATCAGTAACCTTCTTAAGACATGAATTCAACAAATATTAAGGTATAGTGTTAAAAAGTGCTAAATGTGTTTAGTGATACACAGAGAAGAAGATGCACTAGTTGAAGAGATATGTCAGAATATATCAATATCAAAGCAGTCTGTATGTAAGAATGAGTAAATGGAAAGGAGTTGCACATGAAGATATTACGGATTGAAATCTCTGCAAAGAAAGAAAAGGAATCACTCAGTGGATGTATTCCAAGGTTGAAAACATAGAAAATGTATAGCCTGAGCAGAATTCTCAACTTTGTCAAGCTAAAATAGAAAACTTCCAAAATGAAGGATTCTAAGCAACAGCTGAGTGTTCATAATGTGAAACATGGCAATAAGAAAGACTATTTTAGTGTAGTTAAAATTCAGAATTATAAACTCATTTCAGTCAGTTTAACACAGAAAGCTCAAATAAGTGAAGACCCTAGGCAAAAAAAGGATATGCAAGTAAAAAAGAAATAAAACTGAAGATAAATCTATTGCAGAGGAAGAGCAACCTAGAAAAGCTAGTTAAATTGAGAGGGTGGTACTAAGGCACTCTGAGTCAGAGAGAGAGGAGGGTGAGCAACAAGGAAAAAGGAATATACAGTGTACTCAGACACAAAATTGCCTTAAACAGAGCCACACTGGTGTTTCTGTTCAGCTAGAATACAGGTATCTGAAACAGAAAAAGGAGGATCCTATGCATCAGGTAAATTAACAGGAAAAATGAGCACCATAGATGTAGTAACTGACATTAAAGGAATACTGGTATGAATTGCCTTTTTTAAGAGACCCCAGGGCTTGTATTGGTAGAAAAGCCAAACCTTTTCTAAAACACCTGAGCTAGCTGAAAACAGTTAAACTTTAAAAACACAAAATAACATTTCATTTTGAAAACAGAATGGTTAAATATAGCTAGAGATGCTGAGGATGAAGCTGAATGACATCTTCCCACTTCTTACCCATATTTTGAGTTACAGAATTTATTGTAAAAAGTAACTAAAAACATAATGGAAAAAAGTATATCGGCTATTAATGCCCAAACCTTTCAGCAACCTAGAGATGAGGCTAGCACATAATTATGCACTAGGAGGACACTTGGGAATGAATAAAACTGAAGCACTAATCCTAGTAAGGTTTTACTGGCAAGGAATAATGAAAGAAGTTAACGTCTGTCCTGGATGCCTTAAATGCCAGAAGAGAAAGCCCTTCTTCCAGGCTTTTAATACTCCTTTGTTTCTCATAATCCATGTGGGAGTAAATGACCCGAGACATACCTCCGTAGACTATATGAAGAGATGACATGGAGCTTTCAGAATGCATCTCAGGCTAGTGAGAGCCTAGCATTGAGCAGCATTTTACCTTCTCCAAGGATGATGCACAATACGAGCAAAAGATCGACTTGAATAATTGTCTTAGTTTCTGGTGTCATTCTAAGGGGTTCAATATTTGTCAGCATGGAAGGAGATGGTCAACAGACCACACTACTTTGCCAGGGATGGTTTGCACCTCTCCCCTCCGGGCTTTTGAATATTGGCCAAATAATTGTCTTACCCCATAGTGCCTTTTTTAGGCAATGCCAAACTGAAAGTACTTCTTACATAGCAAATCAAAGCCAAGAAAATCTAAAGGTATTACTATGCTAACAGTGTAAAGAAAAAAAACTCCACACCCTAGAAGCTCTCTCTACTCTAGAGAATGTTGTTGTCTGTGTGGTCACTGAGACACTGTTTAAAGCCGCGGAGACCAACCATCCACCCCATTACCATACTCATGGGTGACTAATTACCCCACCATTAACTGGAAATCCTGTATGAAACCAAACGTACATGCACAGAGATTTCTGGATTTTGTAAAAATAAACTCCCTGGATCAGATAGTCAATACACCAACCAGAGATACAACCTTACTGGATCTGGTCCTCACTAATATGGGAGACTGCTGCGCACATCCCTTACTGTAATGCCTTCCCTGGTAAGGTCAGACCACACAATGGTCTCTTTTTAAAGTGAAAAGAGAACCTGGAACCTCGGCTAAACCTGGAATATTCAGGAACTATTCTAAGGCTAACCTCCTGCTATTAAGTGAGAACCTGGCAAAATTTCATGCTCCCATAAAACCTGAGAGCAATTCAGCCAGTGCAGAACTGTTCACAGAACCCCTGTGTAAGCATGTTAATGGCTGAATAGAGGTAGCAGTACCCCACCAGGAAGAAATACAGAACTAACTCAAAAAACAAGCCACCCTGGTGGAATCACAAAAGCAATCATCTGTATAACAGGAGGAAGAAAATGATGGCAAAAATTAGGAGGTGCGGTGCCCAGCAGGATAAAAGCACTTCCATTAAACTAAACAAACAACTCGGGGGATAAATAGTCAACTAAAGCCATATTTGAGGCAAGTTTGGCCACCCAGGCCAAGGACAACCACAAAGCATTATTTAGCTTTGTCCACAGCCTCAAAGGCAATACATAATTGTGTGCAGAGCTGATTGTAATTGGAGCCACCTATACTGAGCCAAAAGATAAAACAAACCTCCTGGCTGATAAATTCAGCTCCAACTTTACTTCTCTTTCCCCCTCAGCCTTCCCTCTGGAAATATCATCAAATATAACTCCCCCTACTATCACTAGGGAACAGGTCCTTAATGCTGTCTCTAAGGTCAAGAATACTGCATCAGTGGCCCTAGACACTATCCTAGGATGCCTACTAAATAGCATGAAACATGACCTATCATAGCATCTGGAATTACTATTTAACTGTAGCCTTCAAAAAGGTGCCATGCCTCTTGAATGGAGAAACGCAACAGTCCTCCTCCTGCACAAAGGTGGGCCATCTACAGACCCTGGAAACTAGACGCCCATAAGTCTCACTAGTCTTGTATGTAAAGCCATAGAATTATAATGGAGCTAATAGAGATATAGTAAACCTCCAGACAATGGACCTAACCCAGTTTGGATTCCTCAAGGGCAAATCATGCCTATCCATCCTGGTGATTATCTTTGAGAAGGTCACCAAAGCAATGGATGAGGGCATAATTGTTCACACTGCCTATGTTGACCTGGCCAAGGCATTTGACACAACACCTCTGTTGGGCATTGTTGACAAACTCAAGAGGTTACGTACAAATCTTTGTCACCTGGTGGACAGCCAACTGGCTAACCGCAGGAGTCAGGAAGTTAGAATTGTGGATTTCACTTCTACAAAGAGACCAATCACAAGTGGAGTCCCTGAAGGATCAGTCCTTGGATTGCTCCTTTTTGACATTTACTTATCAGAAGTAAGGCCAGTGTCAGTGGTCTCTGGCTGACTAAATTTGCAAATTAGGAGCTGTCACTGAATCTCACACTGACACAAATGTTCTACAGCAGGGGCTGACAATCAACTGGTGTCAGAGCCATGTACTAAAACTAAATGCCAAGAAATGCATAATAGTATCCTTTGGGAAGTCATCCATCCCTGATAACTATCATATTGACAGCACACCCCTTAGAGATGATCCAGTAGTCCGGGACTTAGAGAGACACACATATAGTAAGTGGTGAGGAACTCATTCTATGTTGAGCAACTTACAAATGAAGGTATAGCAATTAAGTCAAAGGAAGTCATTGTTCCACTGTATTCAGCATTCATCAGACCTATCACTGAGTACAGTGCCTCCTTTGGTATGTACCTTACCAGGCGTATCCAACAACTGGAATATCCACAGAGGTTCCTCACTAAAAGAATACAGGGTTTAAGTAATATGTCCTATGTGGACTGCCTCAAGGCCCTATCCCTGTATTCTGTCTCCTACAGGCTTTTGAGGGGGGAGATCTATGCCTGGCATACAGGGCATTGTCTAACCCCACTCTGGTAGACTACCTGCATATCCACCAAACAAACAGCACAAGAATTGCCCGTTCTAAAGATTTAAACCTTGCCTGTGATATAAATAGGATATGCTGGATAGATAGCTATGTATCCCAGAGACTACCCCATCAATGGAACAGGCTCCTCATCCTTGTAAAGCAGAGTTCCTTCCTAACCAAATTCAAGTGCAATTTGGACAATTGGATGGGGAACTGGAAATTTATCCCGGCTTTGGCACCTGTCACTTATGGACACAGGTAACCTGTAAATGGTTAATCTCTCAGGCCCATGTTTAGACTTATCAAGGGTAGCAGAACTTGTCAGAGAATTGGGATGCATGGCTAGGCATAAAATGGAGCAAAAAAAAAAAAAAACTAAAATGCAGACACGCTGAACGCAAGATAGATTTATTCAAAAAACCAACATCTCCAAAGTGGCTTACCATAGTGCTGTCTCTTTGTGTCTTGCATTTCTTGGTATTAATTTGGATCTCCAAAGTGGTTTACCATAGTGCTGCCCACTTGTGTCTTAGGCTTAAATTGGCCCTTGTTGTTAGCCTAGTAAACACCTATGAACCTATAGATACACTATTTGAAGGTATTGATGGAGACATCATTTACCATTGGCTAAGGCCAACAATGGTGTTAAATACAGCCTAGTTATTTTACGTTATGCAACTAAGTATGCTAGGTCATATTAAGTTCAAGACTCGGGGTACCTAAGGAAATACTCACTGACCAAGAAGACACCATTTATATTCCAGAATAATGCACCCGTTATGCCTGTGGTTTAAAGACAAGTAATAAAAGACCTCAGTGTATCATCCTCAGGCTGGTGGGTTAGTAAAGCATTCTAAATGAATATTGACATCTGTACTGAGATGAGTTACGAAAGAAAGAAAAACCTGTGACCCATTTAATTTCATGCTTCCTGTTTGCCATAAGAAATGAACAGGAGCCTCAATGGGGTTCCGTCCTTTTTAGGAGGAGTTATATGACTGGACACCCTCATGGACTGTTAGATGCTGCCAGAGAAACATGAGAAGAAGCGAGAACCAAATTTAAAGGGTGAAAGGGTACTGCACAAACATATATGATAAATTAAAAGTGGCAATAAATAACCATTGTACTGGAACACATGAAAGGTGCAGGGAATTCAAAACGGGATGTCTATTAGTGTTGTTCTCCTCCAGAAAGAAAAAAAATGACAAGCTCCATTTAAAATAGTGGACAAATTATGTAAGCTGCAAGGTTAGACAGATTGGTAAGAGAAGGCTAAAACAGGTATATGGTATCGACATTCTGAAACTGTGAAAAGGAGTGTAGACCTCTGCAGTTAGGCAGGAAGAGATGGCAATGGTGAATAATGAACATTGATCTCTGTACCTGCAGCACAGGTAGATAAGAAACCATTTAACCCAGAGAAACAAAAGAAAATGGAGTTTATGGGAAGGAGCAACATGTTTTCAGAACAGACTGATGGAACAAATCTGATACAATATAATAATGAGACCATTCCAGGGGAAGATGTTAACTTAAACCTAAGACTACCAGCGTATCCGAGAGAGGCTGCACAAGAGGAAAAACACTATTCTTAAGACTGAGGTGAGAGAGAAGTCAAAAATTGAGTGGAATGGATTCATGGTGTTAATTCCAAAACATTCCAAAGCATGATGGAAAAGTCAGGCCCTGTAATGATTTTTGGAAGCTGAATAGCAATTAAAAATTTGTCAGATGTGCAATACCTTGTAAATAGGAACTCTGAGGTTGTGGAATACAAGACTGACATATAGGGTACTGGCAAATCTTTGAAATAGCTAAAGGAAAACAGTCTTTCAATCCCTTATGGTTTATTCCAGCAATACTGTCTGCCCTTTGTAGCATGTTTACAATTAATTCATTGGGTATATTTTATTGCATACCCATTTCATCACATCTGGGTTATATTACTTAAAGAAATGGATAGCAATGGGGTAAGGAAGTTCCTTGTATCCCCCTTGCTGTGATATTTCCCATTTGTCTGTGAGCTTGGAGTTAGTGTTCAGACATTCAGTGGAGAGGAGGCAGAATCCCTCTCACTTGGGGTTCATGAGCAAAAACTGCTTTGTCTTTTAGTTGCTTTGGTATAGATAGTTATACTGTGTTCTTCCCCATCATGGTTAGCAGGACTGGATTACAGTGGGATAAAGCTTTTTCTTGTTTTCATATTTCTGTGCAATCCCGTATTTAGCATAATTAAAGGTGGAGGGTTATGGGGGAGGGATGGTTTTCTTTATTTTTCTTGGTTTCTAATAGATCAGTGCTCTATGATTCTTGATCACGGTATTGGATCTCTGTGTATGTCACAGTGATGGTCCATTACAAGCCCTCATCTATACCTATCAGTTTATATGTGCATCTTCATTACACACACATACTAGCATAGTGCTGTGGTCCTCCCCTATGGTGTGAAAATATATGTAAAACTGAAGTGATGTAATATAATTAACAATGATGTCAATATTGCATGTTTGTAAATAATTTTGCATTAGCTCAGAGCATTCCACAGGAATTATCGTTAATGAGCAATTAATCCATTAAAATAGTGTACAAAACAAGGGCTATGGCCTCCAACAGTCAAGGAAACAAGCTTCTCAGTACAGGAGTTTGTCCCTGTATGCAGCAGTGATAACTCATTTTCTCTGAAGTTATCAATGATGCCTCAATCACTATCACCCAATCACTGCACTTTTTGAAAACACAAGGAAGAGTTGTAATATGGGAGTTATTTCTTTTCTGGCAGTTTCATCCAGTAGACTGTTACACTGTTTATTGCTGTGTAGTCATATAAAAACTGCAGTGTTGTTAATGACTGACAAAGAAGACTTTTATAATATGTTTTAGCTATTAGGTTATTTTAAAAGTACCACCAAAGGTCCAGCAACTAACCACAGTAAACATTCTTAAAACAGTGAGTTCCTTCTCAACGAAATATCTGTAAAATTGCAAAGAAAATGATCCATGGATGCAGTTGTGTAATGGGAGCTTTTGAGTGTGTATCGGATAGTCAAACAGTTTGCAGCAGGTGTCTCGAAGAAGGGTGACTTGCCATTGCCTGTGGAAATAATGTTTCCCTCTGAATAACATTCATGTGCTGTGATGGGTTGTGTTGGAGTGAAATATTCTTTGGTTTTGTTGACATCGCAAGAGGCAAGATCTGAAAGTATGGTGTGCTGAATGATTAATGAATCCTATTATGTGACTATCACCAACTAGTCTCAGTGGAGTCCTTATCCTCTGCACTTCAATCTAAAGACATGTATGAATGAAAGCATTCCAAAGTTTGGCAGATGTCTTTTTTCTGTGTGTGAAGTCAGTTGCAGTGCTGTGTGTTTCATTTAATAAATATATTAGGCTTTTACAGCAGTCACAGCCTTCTGCGTTACTTTATGCACAAAAAGCCTCTTTCATCAATGAGATGCCCATACTGTGAACATGATCAATATTCAGTACTGTCATGCATTAAGGGATTCAGTCCAGCCAGCTTGCAGAATGAAAGCACTGAATTATTTGTAGGAGCTTTCCCAGTACATGCCAGCTTGTGTGTATTTACAACTTTTATTTCTCTAGAGTAGACGCAGGTAGCATTTTTATGGAGTATTCATTTATATTTTATTCCTGAAGTCTGCCATTCACTGCAGGACTATACACTTAAGCAAGAAGTGTACGACTTTTGATGTCCCCCAGACATAGCATTCATAATTGAAGAGAGCAGCAACTGTACGATAGGCAAGTTGCATTCCTATTTTTCTATGCTTCTGCTCTCCAGGCATGCGGCCACAAAGGAATTTTAACCTGACCATGTGAACTACCCATTGCAAAACCATGGTTTGCATTAAGAAAAATATTCATTTTTATTATAATGCATTCCTTTGCCAGCAGTAATTAGCAGCAGACAAATAGGTACCTGTTGTGCTGTAACAGAACACTGTACCTGACTTGCATTCCTCTGTAAATATTAAGCTTCAAAATACCACTTTTTATTCCTCTCCAGAGACAGCTGACTTTTGGATTAGTGGAAGGATTTAAAGATGTAGTGGATGAACTTTGTTCTGTTTTCTGAAAGTCCCACAACTAGGTGCCATGTCTTTTTCATGTTGTCAATATTTTTCCACTGTGCGTTTTGTCATCGCCTTTCCTCTTCCATGATAAAACTACACTGCCTTGGTTTTGACTTGTGCTTCTTATGTAGGCTGCTAACTCTGACATTACACAGTACCAGGGAAAAGGTGAAATTCACTTAATACACTATGTCACCACTGACTGTGCTCTGCTCCTGTATGCCACTGCCAATATGCACGCTAGTCGAGCAATGGGGATTCAATGCACTCAAGCATTGTTATTTGACCCCATTTTGGGGATTTGCATGCACACACATGCACATATGTGTGTGTGTGTGTGTATATATATATATATATATATGTATATATATATATATATATATATATATATATATATGTATATATATATTTGTGTCTTTGTGTATGTGTATATATATATATATATATATAAATATATATATATATATATATATAAATATAATGTGTATATATTTATATATATATATATATATATATATATATACACACACACACACACACGTGTGTGTGTGCGTGTGTGTATGCGTACATGTGTAGTTTCTCTTTTTTTGATGTTTTGCTGTTCTTTTTCTGATTGTACAACAACCCCTTTTTCTCTGATAGATGCAGAATGTCCATTGCTCCCTTTCATGGTGCATTGACAAGGGCTTGTGGAGCTGATCCCAGTCCCACTCACTTGCTTATTCACACAGCTGTCCATTTGTTTCTTACTTTGCAGCTACTTACACTCTTCAGAACATATAATAAATATTTTATTTGTATCTACTTCTATTGCTGAAATCCTACTTTGTTAAACTTCATAATGATGAGACAAAGTTGCCGAAGATGTATTTTCAGGAACACTTGAATCACCGTAAAATAACTCCAGAAAATGCACCATTTGGCCACCATGGTGAGCTTTAACCTTTTCTTCATTATAGTGCAATCTCGGAGTTGGTATATTTAATTAGGGGTGTGTGTGTGGGGTACGTGAGGGTGAGGTTGATTTGCTTTGGTTTGTTGTCGAAGTATTGCTGGCTAAGTGTTTAATTTCCTGGAGTTATTTTACTGTGATCTGGCTGTTCGTGAAACTACATCTTTGGCAACTTTGTGTTGTCATTATGAAGTTTGATGAAGCGGGATTTCAGCAAGTAGAAGTAGATCCATATATATCTATAGCTATTGATCTATATAATATATATTTACATACATTATATATCTTTATGGATTCCCTACAACCCGATTGCAAGTACCACGTTTTTTTACATTCATAGGTGAATAGTAGGCAATCAGTCCTGCAGACTATTACGTGACTAGCAAATAATCACAGTGACCAAATGTGAGAATCATGCCTTTTGTCTGTGAGGTAAACACCTTAACAATTATGCCAACTCACAAACTCAGTATGAGATCGCTGTATAGTGGTGATTGTGGACATTACCCTTTCCTCACTGTAGTGTATTCTTTGGGTTGGTATCTATGATTCTCATAGGGTATAGGGGGATGCACACCCCCCTGCAAAAAAGTAGATTTTGTTTGGTTCAAATCTTTGTGATTCGAAGTATTGTGTATTTCAATCTTTGTGATTTGAACTGCTATGAATATATGAGAGCTGCGCAAAGTTTTGATACACTACTTGTCACAGATTCATATAAACACATGCATACAGAAAGATGGCTAATTCACCATTTCTGATTAACTTTTCGAACAGCACAAATCACCCCTCTCTGTATAGAACCTCCATTCACCTATAAATAACTGATTATGCTAGGAATTACCTCAGGATCTTTTTGACTTAAACTACATAGAAGGCACAGTACTACAGGTTTTCCACGATTGTCACCATAGTCTTTGCTTTTCATAGACTAGAAGGGTATGCCCCTTTGCCTTCTTGGCAGGTTCATAGTGGCAACAACTGTAGCTTAACCAAGAGCAGCAACTTTTAAAATGGTAACTGTGCACTTTAACCTCTTGATGATTTCATAGCATAATTAAGGCCAGGGTATGCACACTAATCACGTTCACCTTTTCTGTCAAAGAAATCCCAAGATCAGCTAAATTATTTGAGTATCCATTTCATAAAGGTTTCCTAGATGGCTTTTAAACTTGTAGATGATCAAAAGACAGTGAAAAAATATACCCAACTATAATTTATGTAGTTTATGCACTGGCCAAGCTTAACACTACTTTTTTAAAATGATTTCCGCACTTATTCTTCTAAAAAAAAAATTAGCACTTGAGCTACACCTGGTATCATTTTCTAAACACAAACAACACTTAAAATATCAGTTTTCTCCTTGCAATAAACAGCTAGACAAATTTCTTTGCAACACCCCCCTCTCATAAATTAGGCGGGGGTCCATGCAGTCCTGTCTAAGTGATCAGCCGAGAATCTTCTCTAGCCATCCAAGCTTGTCACTCTTAACTGCCAAACATGATCTTATTCAGTTATGCATGCAGTTAACTTTAACCAGCAGTTCCTCTTTCACTTAATGTATATGAATTATATTTATTTATACTGATTTTTCATTTGTGTATTTATTTTTTGTTTTTTCTTTTCCATGTATATTTATACACGAGCACACATTGTTTAAATACTGTACCCTCTTCAATTTACCATCCAAGTAGCAATCTAATGACCCCTTCAGGGGCTGGTATCTTTTGCACAGACTATGCCTCATCAAGTCCAAAGTCAGTAACTGCCCTGCTTTAACATGGACAGTGTTGGAGTACCACCCTGCAATTTATGCTCTCTATAGGTCAGTTGTAGAAAGTGGCCAATCTATCTGTGGGCTCACCTTATATTATTCTTATCCAGCCCCCTCCTTCACCTTATTAGTTCCACCCTTGGCCAGCCCTCCTCTGCACAGTAATATCCCTAACCCACCCCAGCTGTCTGTCACTCTCCCTCATTGTCCTGCTTCTCACTAATATGTCAGTCATTAGTCAACTAAGACTCCTGTGGAGGTGGATACCTACCCTACTTGTCAATCTAGTAGTCAGTTGGCCTTGTAGGAGAAAAAAGCAAAACAATGTGGATTGTGGTGTGCACTCCCTTTAAATGAAATTTTAATATAATATGCTGCAGTCCTTCAGTTATCCTTGCCATCCTTTTCATTTTTCACATTTACTTACTATAATCCGGTAACGGATAATATTCCTGTTCTAACCGTAGTCCTAGAAACTGCTTCATTTGCTACTCATCCTCATTATCAAATGAACTGCGGAATATCCGAAGGTGGTAAAAGAAAAAAAAAGAAAATACAAGACTACTATTTTTCTGTTGTCATGAATATGCCATCCAAAGCAAAATTCTAAGATGATGCTGATTTCTTTTTCATAAAATAGGATGACTATTTTTTTTCTTTGAGTCTGAAAACAGAGTATTTCAATTCCTATGCCCTTCTGAGAACTGACGCCTGTTCCTTGACCTTGCCTTTTTCTCGTCTCTCACTCTTTCATGGATCATTGACTTGATCTCTTCATCCAGCTGCAAAATCACTTCAAGTATGTGAAGCAAGCAGAAAGCTATTACTGCTCTTATTAAGTACTCTGAAGTAAAATGTCTCCAGTCTCATGTACCTCTGGTTTTCCGATGTGACAAATTTGTTTTCTGTCCCTTTTTTGTCAGTGTAGATAATCCATCTCCCAGCTCTACAGGCATTCACAGACGGTAGATTAACATAACTATTACTTGTTTTTTACGTTAATACATTCATGTTGTGAGTTCTAAAAGTGATGGGAGTAAATGACGAAAAGTGCAACTATTGAATTAACACTCAGTAAGCTTTCCCAGCTTTACATTTAAATCATGGTGTCATGGAGATTATTTTATTTGTCAATACAAGTGTGCATGTTTGTGTATATTATATATATTTATATATATATATATATATATATATATATATATATATATATATATATATATATATACACACACACACACACACACACACACACACACACACACGTATTTTTATATATATATATATATATATATATATATATATATATGCTTTTGTATTTT
>NC_056750.1:718423511-718540103 GCF_019279795.1 Protopterus annectens
AAATCATCTCTGTGTCACTGCTGGACAGAGGCCCAACAAACTAATGGGCACAGTATTTTTAACATAAGGTGGCGTAAGCCACAAAACTTTGGGCTAGGCTTATAAATGCCTTAGGGCAGATAGCCTAGTATAAACCTATGAACCTATATATATATATATATATATATATATATATATATATATACTTGAGTACTGAATATCGTTGGAGCAATAGTTATTTGTTTAGTCGACAAAAGTACAATTGTGCAAGATTGCACAATATTTAGGGTAGGAGATGTGCTCTTATCCCTCACTGTGTGGTCTTGGAGTTAGTATATATAATTGCCCGAGGTGTGTGGGGATGTAGTACGGCTTGCTCTCTGCAAAGCGTGTTGACTTTTTTGTTTTATATTTAATTTTTGCATGTGCCAGGACTTTTGTTTAGCGCATGTGTAGTAACATGTTTTCATTTGTAATGTCAACTTTTTCCGGTCTATGTTGTGAATGTTGATGTTTGATTTGTTTGATTATAAGTGGTAGACCAAATATATACATGTACATACAGAGTTTTATGTGCATAATGTGTGCCTGTTAAGAAAGTTATTTACACATCTCATGCCTTTATTTCTAGGTGTCTGACTGTAGCAGTAGTGGAATGCAAAACCCAAGGCTTCTTTCTCTGGCCTTGCCATTAGAGTTCAGATGTGTTTTTATTTGCAATGAATAATTTACAAATTTGAGTGCACTTCTCCAGTTTTTTTCACTTGAGCTTGAGATTGTCCAAGAAGTATAGCTTTATGATTCTAATAATTTTTTGTGGCTTTGCGTAGATCATAATGATTGCTTGAAAACATTAGTTTGACTAAGGGTTCTATTACTCCGGAACAAATATATTGTGTAATCTCACACATTAAGTGTCTTAATCAAATTCAGCTCATTGGAAGCTGGTATTGCTTGAAGTACTTCCTTGTATTTCATTTGAAGGTGGTTTTGTTTGATGTTTTTCTTTAACTCTCTACTGCAATCTGGGAGGTGCAGAAATGTTATTTTCCTGAAATGAAATATTCCCTTCTCATGGGTGCACAACCTCAGCTAGTATATAGTTATTAGTATGGTACTTAGCTGCAGTGGAGGTTGCTTTGCAACATTCTCTTTACCCTGAACGGTTAGTGCTGTATTTATTTCTTATCAAGACTTGTACATTTGGCATTTTAAAGCGGTCTATCCCCTCTAACTTGTAAAATGTGACTTCACTTCATATTTGCAAGTTGGAATTCTTAAATTGGTAGTAAACGTCCGTTCAAAACAAATTCATTTTATTTTTTGTTCATTCCCCTCCCCCTCCAGACCTGCCTGATGACTTCACCAGCATTTGGTCCATGTATTCCTTAGGGAGCAGTGGCTGGGCATCTCTGGACCATTTAATTCCTGCTTGGGATGCTTGACCAACTCATTCATTATCACTGTGATAACTATCAGGTGGTATGGTGTGTGGCCACCTTCCAGGGCTAACAAAGCAGCTTATCTCCCTTTCTTCCCTTGAAGCTACCCCCCTCTCCCTGTGGGGTAGCGGTCTTATGCTCTCCTGTGAGAAGCATTCATTTGCACACTTGCGTCCTCCAGCAATTTCAATTACACTGGAGCAGAGTGCACTCAGTAGGCTCATGCCCCACAGATGGAATACCTAGAGCTCCCACTTAGTGTCACCCAAGTGGGGTGCCTGAGAGAGATCCCTCGAGCAATATGGACAAGCCAGCAGTGACCACTTACTTCCATTCACCATCCTTGGTTTTTCTTGCTATTCAGCTGTGTATCATACTAGGGTCAGCTAAATCTCATTCAGGATTTCATCCCTCTGTGCCACAGAGAGAGAAGCAAATTATCATATTCTTCTACTTTCATTTACTTTCATTTACTTTCTGATGCAGTTAATCAAATTACTTTTTGTAATTTTAGTAGTGAAGGTATAGCTATTGAGTTAACATGTAATAAGCAGCAGCACAGATTACTTTGGGATACGCCTCTCTGCCAGCATACTAAACGCCGATTAGAAGATGCATTTTAACCGTTTGGGTCTGGCAGTTTGCACAGAGGATTAAAGAGCTGCTCTTGAGCCATTTACTGTGGTCCAGGGTTTGATTGCCTCAGCTTCCATTGTCTAACTCACTGCAACAATTCACTTAAGACAAAGCACAGGACAGACTCCAAAAAAGATTAGTGCGCTCTACCGCAATACACCAATACAAATAGGTGACATCACTGTAACACATTGTTAGGTTACTGTATCTATAAATGATGCGTCAGTGCTGGAAACATTTTCTGTCTTTACAGAAGCTTAAGTGTTTGTGACAATTTCTCAGAACTGTTCTGTCTTAAGAGAAAGCACATTAAGTGTTTTCTTTTGTCTGAGAAAGGGCCATGATGTGCCTGTATGTAGCACTTCATTATGCTAAAATGAAATGAAAGCTCATGTTTTTAGAGAGAGACAATGCTGTTTATTATTCTTATTTTGCTCTCCAAATGTGCGACTACTAATTAATACATTTCTTATCCCCCCAGTCTGAAATCACTCAGCCTCTCAGCTTGGAGGCTGTACAATTAATACTTAATAGTGAATTGTTTTCTTGGGATGTTATTTATTTATTTTAAATGCATGCAAAAGGCCTTCAGCTAAAATAATTGGCAAAAATGGTCATTTTTCTGTTTGGTGTTAGAGAAGTTTGAATATTTTTTTCTCCTGTTTTAAGATTTATACTACTTGGCTAGTCAGTTTGCCAGTGGCCTTCCATTTCCTCATCTATTTCAGCCATTGTTGCTATGTCACTAAACTAATTGTCCAGTTTTGGTGAAATCATGCAACGCTGGCCCCAGCATTAAGCACTGATCCAGAAACTGCTTACCGGTCTGCTAACATTCCTAGGTGTGCTATTTATCCATATGCATTGTAATCTGACATTATTTTATTTGTGGGGAGATACGTATACAGGTAGTGGGTAGACAGATGGCTAGGTCAGCTGAAAAAAGTATGATCATTTGATTACCTTTAAATGAGATACAGTGTAGAACAGTTAATTATCAAACAGTGTAAATGAATACCAAATTGCATTGCAATAACTTTTCTTGAAAAATATTCCACAAAACTGCAGAGTTTTGAGTTGGTTGGTTGTACTCAATTAGGGCTGTAGACGTTATAGCCATGTTTCTTTACACAGGATTAGCTGAAGACTGAGATGAAGCCAAGGCCTGTGGTTGCAGTCAGTCATGGTTTCCCAGCAAATGCTCGACACTTGGAAGGTTGAGTCACGCAATTACCGCAACCTTACCACAAATGTCAACATGACTGTAGGATCAAGCACTATCATGGATCTGGAAGTTTGAACAGTTGGTTAAGCCTGTATTCGAGATTGCTGTCTTTAGGCAGTGTTCTCAGCTTGACTCAACCTGAGTATCGAGCATTTGATGGGAAATCTTCATTCATCTACAGTACATTACAAACTGGATTGCCAATCCAAAGGTTAGTTGGTTTTACCTCATCAGCATTGTAAATTTGTAGTCTCTTAACTTCTCTAGTTCCTTAGCGAACATGAAAGCAATATTTTAAACCCTTTCTTTTCTTGTGTTTTATTTCCATTACCATATGCAACATTAGGCTTCACATGAGATGCCTTACTGTCTGACTCGGTCGTTTAAAGATAAGAATATTAGATAGTTTTGGTATGGTATTAATAATGCCATTTAACTAAGTAAACCCAGTCAACTAAACCCCCTACAACATTTGGTCCCATTTAAAATTGTAGTCAATGTCCTCCCTTAAATGCCTCTTGCCTTAACTCATTACATCCGAGTGAAGCCTTCAGGTGCATCTGCAATTAATTCCTACTGATGACTCTAGGCATCAGATATTGCCTGTTCATATTTGCATCAATAATTCCAAAACCATGTTATGTACAATGTTTTAAAAGATTTCATCTTAAAGCTTACACAATGGCAAACTCAACTGCATTAATATTTGACCTCTTTTTAGTGCAGGTAAGGAGATATTAACCGTTGTTTTTAACATTAATTTATATAGATATTAATTTCACATTTTTCTAAATGTCTCAACAACCAAATAACACAGACAGAACTCCTTACTCTCATATGAAATCTCTTATCTTGATGAATAAAATGCTGCTGACAGTATGTGTGTAACTTGAGTGGTTGCTGACATATTGTAAGTTGTTTAGAAAGTATTACAAACATAATAGTTACTGTGTTTACTCTTACTTAGAAAATTCAGCTTAAGACCTAGAACCTAAAGAATACTACCATCATAAAAATAGGTTATGCTGAAGAGTTTGCCATTTATACTTCTTTCATAACCCCTGTGGTTCCAGAAATATGAACATTTGTTTGAAATGTGAGGACATAATTTGATCATGTCAAAAGGCTAGGCTCCGTCCATTGGAAGTTACAGTGCAAAGTTCCAGAGCTCCATTGAAGTGAATGAGTTAAGACACTCATCCCTCATTACCAGATTAAACTAATTTCAGATACGGTTTTTGGTCTCATGTTAGTCTCCTGTTGCATAAACCTGAAACTCCTGTTGGAGTTTAGTTTGGATACTGTTTCAGCTGACAGCCTTGCGCAGTATTTAAATCTGTAATCACTGCCATTGCCCTGACCTCTGTGCTTATCAACTAGTGTAGCAAAGAACATTGTTTCAGAATTGAGTATTAATTATCCTGTGTCATAAAGGAGGTTCTAATAGTATCATTAATTACGTAATGCCCATTTGTATACTAGCACTTTTAGACCAAGTCACATGGTTACATCTTAACCGTAGAATATCTAAGCAATAATCATAGCCTTTATGATAAATTAAAATGGCTTTTACCTTGGATACAGGATAGATCTGCCCTCATGAACATTACTGAGTATTTCGTAGGTTCATAGGTAGGTACTAGGCTATTGGCTCTAGGGCCTATATAAGCCTGGCCAAAAAGGTACCCTGGCTTCCGCCACCCAAGAAAATTATTTTCCTCTGCCCCTGTCTATCAGAGCCACAGAAGTGATCCCTGGGGTGAATTTCCTATTTCCCACCCAATCATCAAGATTTTTCTTGGCGTGCTAATGAGCTTTGTTTGATATAGATAGGTAGTCTGTTGCAGAGTATCGGAAGTCTCTGGAACAGGAACCTATTCCTCCAGCATGTTCTGTTTATTGGCATAACCTTAGATGACAAAACCTTTGACCAACACATCCACAGCACCATCAAAAAAATGCACCAAAAACTTGGGTATCCTCTACCGGCAAACACTTTTTAAACTACTCTACTAGAAAAACACTTGCCCAAACTTTTCTCCTACCTTCCCTCCCCTTTGGTGCCCCCATTCGGACAAACATCCAATCCTCATTAAAAACTAAAAAGGATAGCTGCTATAACAAAATTGCTAAATTCGTTACTAGAGCAAAATATTCCTCCCGCCACTGTCACTCATCACAATCCCTGAACTGGCTAGAACTCGCACAACACCTAACTTGCAACTAGCCACAGCACACAAATTCATCTAGAATTCCTCCATATAACCAGACCTTGCTTCACTTCTGACTCTCAACCAAACTGACCTCTAAGATCTGAAAATCAATCACTTATCCAAGTTAAGAGACATAAACTCCTTGTATGCCAATACCTTTACTCTTTCACTGTAGCTAAACTCTGGAATGCCCTTCCACCTTCTCTACAGACTATAAGTAATGCCCCGTTATTCAAAATATCACTCTGCCAACATCTCTCCTCTCATTGGCTATGCCGTTGCACCATCCCCAATTCCTCAGTCACCTGATTACTAACCTGACTCATCTCTCAGATACCCACACTCTTCTTCACTCTCCCTATTGTACACTCACCCTTAATCACAGCACAGTGTGCCTCACCGGCCTGACATGGTTTAAGTGCAGGTTATCATGATCTGTCTGATCTATTGAATACCAGCCAAGCACACCCGAGTCTTCTGCAAAATGTTCCTATGTATTGCCTCTGTTACTGTGTCACTTCTGACTCCTATATTATTCTATTGTATATTGTTAAATGCTGTTATTACGCTTGTATATTGTTAAATGGTGTTAACTCTCTAAATCTCTTAATTATGTACATTGATTTTTTTTGGGGCGGGGGGGGGGGATTTTCTTCCCGGGCCTCTACTGAAAATGGGCTCATTTCAGCCCAGTGGACTTTCCTGGTTAACAAAAGCAAATAAATAATTGTGGTGACAAGGTTTAGGTCCCTAGAGCGTGTAGCTTGGAGGGATTGGAATTTTCTTTAAGTGGAGCATGTCCAACAGCTCTGGGTTTGACATAGCTTTGTATGTTAGGCATAGATCGCCTCTGAATAGGCGATATGCGACAGAGTAAAGCTGGAGTTTTTTGAGTTGGTTTGCGTAGGGCATCTGTTTGAGGCTGGTAATCTCCTCTGTGAGGTATTTATGTGGCCTTTCCAGTTGTAAGATATCTTGTGAGGTACATACGAAAATGCGCATTGTACTCTATAATGGGTCTAATGACTGAACAGAGGTGAACAATGACCTCTTTTTTTCCTGGATGAGAAACCTTTTGTGATGAGGTGTGCCACGTAGAAGGATTTCCCAACTACTGTGTCTATGTGATTATCCAAGGAGAAACTACTGTCCAGCTGTGTCCCAAGGTCTCATCACACTTATGGTGTTAAGTAGACCAACGCCTATGTGGTAGTTCATGGGTACAGAGTTTTTACTAAAAGGGATGACAATGCACTTTTTGGCATTGAATTTGAAGCCACGGCTTTGACACCAGGCATCTGTCTCAGTGAGGCTCTTTTGTAGGATGTCCACATCATTAGGAGTTTTGATTATGGCTCCAAGTTTGCAGTCATCTGCGGACTTCATTAGCCCAAGACCTTTTGTGTTAGCCTGTACTTCAGAGAAGTAGATACCAAACAGGAGAGGACCCAGGACTCTGAACCCTGTGGTACACCACTTGTCAGTGGTCTGAAGTCCGATTTGGAGTCTGCTACTTTCACAGTGTGGGTTCTGTCAGTGATCCAGTTAGCAACCCCTCTTGTGACATAGGGATTTATGCCTAGTTTAGTGAGTTTATCTATAGTTCCAGAGTGGGGGATGGTGTTGAAAGCCTTGGCGAGATCTAGGTTTTCTGTGTGAACCACCTTACCCTCATCTATAGCTTTGGTGACTGCTTCAGAGTAGTCCATCAGGTTTAGGAGACATGATCTGCCTTTTACAAACCCAAACTGGGTGGAGTCCAGAGTTTGGAGATTACCAATGTCTTTGTTTATAAGTTCCACGGCCTTACAGATCAGGCTTGTCAGGCTAATGGGGCGGTAGTTCCTGGGGTCTGTGGTGGATCCCCTTTATGGAGCGATATAACCATCACTGTGCACCATTAAGTGGGCACAGATCCTGAGCTGAGGCTAGGATTGAACATGGTACTTGGGTGGGGTGCCAGTTCATTCTGTAGTTCATGAAGAATGCAGACAGGGATTTTGTCAGGTCCCATGGATGCTGTGTTCTTCGCTTTGGAGAGTGTGGTTTTTACCTCTGCAGCAATGATTACAGGAACTTTGCATTTTTCTGGTATAGAGATGGGCCCTTTAAGGGGGTGAGGGGGGGGGGGGTAAAGTTAGCACTGAACCCATCTGCCAAGATGTTGGCAATATCAGTTGACTTTGTATATTTAGTGCCATTGTGCTGTAACTCGGAGCAGGTCTGAGTGTTAGCATTGAGATTCTTGACATAGCTATAGAATGCTTTGTGGCTGTCTTTAGAAGCAGTGGCGATTTTGTTTTCATAGCTATCTTTGGAGGATATTATGAGTGATCTCAGCTTCTTACTGAGGCTGACCAGGGAGTTCCTCCAATCATGGGATTTTACACTTTTTTTGCAGCAGTTTTTCTTCTGTTGTAGAATTTGTTTATGGCAGGGGACCACCAGATTGGGTTCCTTTTTTTGGAGGATAGCATCTTGGTTCTGTTGGGGATAGCATGATCCATGCACTTGCTTATAAGGTGCATTTGTGTAGGATTCAGCAGTCGTACCTCTATTGTCCATCTGCATGGGTGTTGTGAAGTTTGCCACTTCTGTCTTAAGCGTGAAGTTGGCTTTGGAGATTTTTTTTACGGGGTTTCCCTAATGGGGGTGGGATGTGGATGTCTAGGGTGATTAGCATGTGGTCAGATCTGACAAGTGGAATTGGCCTCTGGTGTGGAACACTGGTCACCCATGTTGGTAATGACCAGGTCTAGAATATTGCTGCCCCTGGTGGGGATGTTGGTAAGTTGATCCAAGGCGTTGGAATTTATGAATTCCAGAAAACGTTGAGCAAAAAAGTTGGTACATGAGTAGTTTTCCCAGTTAATGGTGGGGTAGTTGAAATCACCCATTATTAGGGTGTTGGGTTGTACCCTAATGTTTTCCAGTGTATCAACAAATGAGGAGTAGGAATCCTGGGGCATGGTGGATCTGTAGCAAGCGACAGTTTGGATTACGGTCTTGCCCAGAGTTAGTTCCACTTGGATAATCTTGGATGCATTATGCTTAGCATCTAGCCTGGAGGTGTGGATATCCTTAATGAATATGGACACACCTCCATCTTTAGTGTTTTGGTGCAGGTTAGGTGGCTGAAAGGTGTGTTATAAATTATAGCCTGGTAATGCAGGGGTGCTCTCTGGAGTCTTGAACCAGGTCTCTGTCACTGCACAGATGTCGATGTTCTCCATTTTAAGGAGTGCCTCAAGTGAGTGCATTTTGAGGTTTAGACTTCTAGCATTTACGTTGTTTGCTTGGTGTTCATCATGCTGGTATATTGTTTCTTGACCTTAACCAAATATTACGACACATCTAATACATCCTGGTCTTCCGGATATAATTTCTCAAGTCTTCTGTCCACTGTAGTATATATGCTTGAGCAGGCTTGTAAAAAAAGTCAGGTTTGCCTGTGGCTATACATACATGCACACACCAATGCAGCTTTAACTCTGAGTTGATGATGATAATGTTATAATTGAAATAGCATCCATCTTTGTACCAGTTGTCTCTTGCTCATGGTCTCATGTATTTCTGGCAATGCTACTACCTGCACTTTATTCCAGACTAGTAAACTCCCCTTCCCATAATTTCTGCTATTCATACTCTGATGTTGTCTGTTACACCACTTACTAAGTGGGAAATCAGTATACCACTTGAGAAGCATCATATTATGGAACAAGCTGCCAAGTCTCAGTTAGAACAATGCCCAAAGTCATCCTTCACACAGTCCACTAATAGATTATTAACCAGTCAGTATGACTATAAGTGAGGTCTTCACTAGCTTCTGATAATCAGGTCATAAGTAATGACAAACATGAAATAATCAGCAACAGGCTTCCTCAGAACTGCAACAGTGAGATTTAGCATGTTGAGAAGCACATACAAATAACACCCTCCTATTGTCTATAAATTATTGTAATAGAGATGATTTAATGAGAGCTTACAAAATGTCAGACTTTTAACAGTGAGATTTATTTACAAAAAGTGTGATTATTTACAGACTGCTTAAAAATGCATATATTTTCCTTTTTTAAAGGAAAACACAGCTTGAAAGTTTACATGCTTTATTTTTATGCTATTACAGTAGCTATTTGGTGTATATCATAACATCGAAATTCGCATAACCTCAAATGTGCCGTTCATTGAATCTGTACTTGTGGGATCGCAGTACAGTGAGGATCAGTAAATATGCCCTTTCCTCACTGTAGTATGACTTCGGAGTTGGTATATATAATTAGCGGGGGGTGTGGGGGGCTGTGCCCCCCACATGAACAGATTAGATGAACGGCACATTTGAGGTCATGCAAATTCGATGTTCTGATATAAACCCATAGCTATCATTTAATTGACAGTGTTTAAGATATAAAATACATTTTAACTTCTAGTACCCATACAAGTTGGCAGCTGGGACAGGATTTCTGTTTACCCCACCCTTGCTACAGCACTTAGATTTGCCTTTTTTACAAATTCACATCCAGTTTGCAGCATCTGTCTAAACAAAATGTTCAGTATAGCTCTGATATAACATTGGCTAGTTGCTGGCTATTAAACAATTTATTTTCATTCTCTTCTGCTCCCCTCACTTCAGCTGCATTTACGTTGATCACTTTTCCTCCCATATATCCATGTTGTACCCCTCATGCTAGTTAGCATAGTATTTGTTTTGTAAACCCGTTTTTTGACTCATGTCCACTGGACGCAGCTGTCCCTTTTCATGGGTGACCCAGAAGCACTGTGTGGTTAAGTGACTTGCTCAGAGTGTAATACCTGGTATATGAAGGTGGAAGGAATCGTCATGGTACAGTATTCAACTGAACAGCTTAGAGCTTTAATATTTTGTGGTTAATGCCATGCATTTGATGTATTTATCAGCATATTACTCTCCTGTGCCCAAATGGTCAATTTAGTCGTCATTTTGTAGGCATGCTCTGCCTGTAACTGATGTAATCAGTTTGTCCATTTTCAAGTCACCTGCATACAGAATTTAGAACATTTCATATGAAAAAAATATAAATAATACAACTAGCAATTCCTTGTTTTTGGAGGTACTCTCTATGAATTTTCGTAGTCTGATTTTTCCTGCCTATTATTGTTACATGTAACCAACATGGTCTGTATGCATGTATATTTCTTATTTTTAACACACAGCTTTGCCTCAGTAAAACAGTTATTTATACCACCTTTCTCGTAGCAATTCTAGAGCAAGTTAAATATCCAATAAAGTTACTGTTTTGAACCAGGAAATTAAAAGTTATTGATAGTTTAGGTTTAGTGCTTATTCCCACACATTGCTGTGCTAGAGATGAACCTTTAACACATTGTGGATTATTCCTGTGGTCTAAAATAGACCAGTACCATTCACGTGACTTTTTCACAGTTTGAACCATATGTTTTACCTGCCCAGTGCTTCAGGGAGAATAGACTAAATGTAAAGTACCTGAATTCTCACTAATTCTGAAAGTTGCACAATTTCTTGGTTCAGAAACTGAGGATTATTATCTGATGGTTATTTTTCTACTTCCCTGTCTTGGAATTATTGATTTCAGTTCAATAACTGCACTTAAACATGTTGTGTCACATAGTTTCACAATCTGCGTGCTGTAATCTATGCATGGAAAAAATGTTTAGATCTTTATTCCAAAATGGATCTGCCTCTACTTCATAAATAGATATAATACCATGTTGAATAATTTCCATTTTCTGGTTCTGATCAATGAATATGCTACATACTCTACAATTTTAAACAATCACTTTTGTTCGCTCAGAAGTACTAGACCAGTATAACATCAGGGGTACTTTCTTTGCATTTGCTCATGCCTACAACTGATTCATGTATTATGTGAAGTGTGTTTCCTCTCAAATGTAAGTATCAGTACCGTGTCCTTTAGAAAATAACTACTGACTACATAAGCATTCACCCCATCAGGAAAATAAGCTCCGATTTATAGGATGGAGTGATTTAGAAATTACATGCAATGACTGCAATTTAAAATCATTCTATGTCACTGACTTAAAATCTTGTAGTGTTTCTGCAGACAATGACAACTAAATAATCAAAATACATCTAGATCTCTCCCAAGTGACCCTTCTTTGCATTCCTAAAGATAAACCCACCTTAATGCATCAGTGATATGCATTGGCCTATTAAGCTTGTAATGAACTTGTAAAGTAATATTTGACAGCCAGATACTGTGACAAACACTTTCTTCTTAATTTGATGTAGCATGTTTGAGGATCAGTTAATATTCTTTACTCATGCGCTACTTGTATGTCTTCCAGCTTAAAAAGTATACCAACAACTTGAGTTCTGTTTACCTACAATGTAGTAGGTCAGTTTACATCACAGAATTTCATTCATTTTCATTCTTGATATTATATTGGCCAGCTGTTTAAGTACATTAAAATTTTATTTCCCTTCTCTGTTGATCAGCACCATGCTATATTTTGTTCTAGCACTTATTGAGTGGCATTGGTTTATATGCTAAGTTAGGGCTAAGCTTCAAAATATGCTGTACCATGCTTAATAAATGCTTAAGACATAATTTATCATTAGGTGTTTGTATGCTTATGATGGTTTTCACAATATTGGCATGTAGTTGAAGCATTTCTGAAGAAAAATATTGCCCATGGATTTGAGTGAATTTACCCAAATATGACATTTTGGTTTACTCAGTTTTAAGCCTGTCTCATTCTCTGCACAGATTTTCCTAGACATTGGTCATGTTGCTGCTTTTTAGCACACCTGCCTAAAATATTATTGATAATGCTGACTACACCATCTAGTCCTTTAAGTATGTTATACAGCTCTGAGGAACACTTGCGGAACTATAACATTACAAATGGTAACTTCAGCAATTTATATCTGGTAAGAAATATATATATTGATTGTGGTCAATTTGGAAATATCTTCATCTAATGACCTTGTCAGAACACTTGGTTAGCATCAAGTCCATTTAAAAATATCATTAGGTTTTGTTGCTAAAACTTTTATTGTCTAAAGTGAATAGTGTTCCCTTTTAGTCCAATTATTTAGGTCTTGTGGATCTCTACATATCCATAATTTGTCGTGTTTCACTGCTGCTATTATGAGATGCACCTATTCTTTTAGCATGACCCCCATAACGTTTATGTACTTGAATTATTTTCATTTCTAGCTCTGAGTACAGCAGGAAGTTGTCTTGGAGCAAATCTCACAAAAATTGCATTAAAGAAATTCACAATATGATCATCATAACCCTATAAAGTTGGATTTCAGAATTGCTCTTAGTCAAAGTAGTGAAGTGAGGAAGTAACAGTTCAGGCATGTTTGTTCAACAACCCTGCTCTTAGACCTGGAATCATTTTAGGGAGTGTCCTTCCTCATTTTTTCATATAGCCTGCCTTGAAAATTATAAATTGATCAGAAAAACACTCTTTTGTGATTTCTGCAACATCTTTGACTACTTCTGGGTTTGCCAGCAAACAACATGTCTGGTATGAGGAAATTCTTCTGCTATATTAGCTTATGAGCACAGTATCTTGATAAGCCAGTTTAGACTGGGGATGAGAAGTTGTAGTGCTAGTACATTACCTTTTGATGTCACTTTCCTTGAAGTGGTAATATGGATCAGGTTGTAGTGAACCAAAACCCACAGAGAAGATGCTGTTCCCAGGAATTGTACATACTAAGCTGAAAAGTTTCACTGGTAAATCAGTCAGTAACAGATAAATTTTTTACAACTTTTAAATAGGTACTTAAGTACTTTCATCCAAAGGACATCATCAGAGTTACCATAACACTCCACTGATTCAAATATAAACATCCAACATTTCATCACATGACCAAGTTACATTCAATAAAATTTAACAATATATTAAAAGTACTAACACCTCTATACACATATTCTAAACACATATTAGTAACAGTATATTAGTAAAATGTGTGTCTGTGCAAATATATATATAATATATATATATATATATATATATATATATATATATATATGGGTTTATATTAAAATCTCGACTGTTTAGTGGATTAAATGCATAAACATCGAACATTATGCATCGAACCATTAAACAATCGAAATTAAATAAAAACTTTATGGAAGAAAAATGGGTGTAGGCAGGGGGGCAAGCCTCCCTGCACCCCCACACCCCCGTTACTTAAATATACCAACTCCGAGATCACGCTACAGTGCAAGAAAGGGAAATTTTCCCTTTCTGCACCATACTACATTAAAGTGCAATCTTGGAGTTGGTATATTTAAGTAGGGGGGATGTGTTGGGGCACTGGGGGTCTTGCCCCCCTGCTTAAACACATTACGGTAAGCATTTGAAGTTTTTTTTTTTTTTTTTTTGAAGTTATGGAACTTCGACAATATGGTGTTGACCATACTGTATTCGATGTTCCGTAACTTCAGTATTATAATATAGACCCATATATATATATATATATATATATATATATATATATATATATGTGTGTATAGTATATATGTCTAGCTATGTCAGTCAATCGACTCAACATACATTTGAAATGAAAATGGATGAGACGACAATATTGCAATAGTAACAAGAGCGAACATTTACAATACCAAATCTCCAAACAACAATAACAAAAAAAAGATAATGCATTTAAACAGTTTTTCAAGACAAAAATGTACTTTTTTGCTTTCTGCAGGGGGCAAGCCCCCTTCACCTCTCCACACCCCCTGAAAATTGAATATACCCAGCTGCAAGATTGCACTACAGTGGGGAAAAAAGTAACTTTCCAGATACTCGCTGTACCATGATCTCCATTCAGAATCTCAGACCTGTGTGTAAAATTCGCAGATGGTTATTTCCAAATGATGTATATATCCTTATAAAAGAAATATTTCTTTTCCTTTTTCAGGTTTGTAGGTAATGTAAAAAGTGCCGAGTGCCTCATACATAATATTCGGTATACTTTTGCCGGTACAGAGTACAAACTGCTACATTGGCAATACTAATATATAGCAACACCACAGTAAAGAAAGAATTGAACCAGAGCTCTGTCTTGGAAATGTCGATTTTTTTTTTTTTTTTTTTTAAGATAACAGTTTTCATTATTTTGAACTTTCGATTGTCATCTCATTCATTCTCATTTTGGTGTTTTGGTAATATATAAAACATGGACACACACCTGTAATCATGCAGGTGCAGTTTTAATGTTAATATCATTTATTCGTGGCTAGTTCCCGGCATCAAGCCTAATTTGCCACATAACCTTATTGTATTTGAAGTTGAGCTTACTTGGTCCCCCTCTGGGTTCATTAGCAATTTGTTCTAGTACTACAGACAGGAGAAGTTTATATTCCTTACATTCTGTGCTCTGTTTATACAGCGCATTGTTCTCATTAACTTTGTCATAACAATGTTCATTGACAGGTTTGCACAAAGTGTGCTGCTCCTTGCCCATGTAAAAACACTGACAGGGATCACAGTATGCTAGATATACAATACCTACACTGCTACAACTAAATTTCTGTTTACCTAAAGTATTCTAAACCCCTGAGTTTTAATTCTGGTTCAACATACCCAATTTATAGGTTCCTGAATTAGTAATATTGGTAGATGTTTGCACTACTTCCAGTTTCTCTTTTATATTCCTGCTCCTCTTATAAAAAATTAGATTTATCATCTGTACTTGGGGGTATGCCATCATAATGGGAAAATATTTTCCAGTTTTTTTTTCTTTTAGCTGTCCAACATTAAAAATCTTTGAACTATATTTTAAAACCACAGCCTTGTTAAAATTACTTCTATATAAAGGTCCATCTATTGATAGCCCATTTTCCAACAGGGGCCCAATGCTAGTGTTTCTGTGTTAAAGAACATGCTCCTTGATGTCATTAACTAAAGCTATGGGGTAACCTCAGTCAGTAAACGTACACTAACTTCTCAGTACCATGCTTTATGGCGTTATCCTTTGACACTAATCTTGCTAAGCATACAAACTGTGCTTTAATTAAAAATTTCTTCTGACTGGGCAGGTTACTGCTACTATACTGTAAATATGTATTTGAGAAGATAGGTTTATGAAAAGTATCTGACTCAAATTTCCTTCCCTCAAAATCTTTCTTCAGGGACACATCAAGATAATTGATACTAGTAGCTGAAATATTATAGGTAAACTTAAAATAAATCACAGTATTTTGAATATAATCTAAATACACATACAATTCATCTAGGGTACCTTGCCACAAACTAAAAATATCCAGGTACTCCTGGCATAACCCAAACTTTGATGCAAAAGGGGAGCTAAATATGTATTCTTTCTCCCAAAACCACATTATAAGCTCACAAACAAGGGGACACAGGCAGCCGCCATGGCTGCACCACTTACCTGCCAATAATATTCACTTTCATAAAAGATGAAATAGTTTTTAAGGACTCTTTCCATTGGTGTGGTCAGTATAAAGAATTTAATGGTTACTTAGAAACTCACATTGACATAGTACTTCAAGACGCAACATTTTGTAATGAAGAACTAAAAATAAGTATGTTACATATTTTGGGACAAAATTAATGTTAGTATTCTTGTTTAATGTTCCCCAGAAATGCCAGTGTCTCTCATCATATAAGTGAATTTGTGTGCAAGTTTTTGGCCCACAGAGTTGGCTTTCTGTTCTCTTCACCCACTATATTCCATAGAGGATTAGGGCTGATTGTTGTATTTGGTGTACCCTCAGAGCCTGGCCAACCGGGAGAGTGCAGTTTTACTGTATTGCTGTCTTATTCAAGTTCATTTTTTTGTACTTCTGTATTCTTTATTATTACTGATTGTCATCCTTCTGTCTAGTGTGAAGTCAGCAGTGGAAAAGAGTTGTTGAGGTTTATTACACACTGTAAGGGCAGATGTTACTCCTAAAGAGGATGGTTTTGCTAATTACTGTTGAAGCTTTATGTCATTGTAGTGATATTGCAGTGAAACAACGTTGGAAACTAACAAACTGTCCAGGAGTTGTGTGAGTGAATCATTTAACTCTTTTATGGCCTTTAACTCTTATGGCAACACTTGTAAAAGGAGAACATGAAAATCAGTTAAGAAGTATGTCAACTAGCAGGTGAAATATGCACAAATTTATACGAAGATTAAGGTAGTGGTGATGCATCAACAATCCTTTTCTGTATTATTAATCTTGTCATATCTCCCACATAACGATGACATGCTGATTCTGAAGGAAACTGAAAGAATACTGAGAGTAGGTGGGTGTGTGTGGTTGGGGTGTGTGAGAGAGAGAGAGAGGGGGGGGTGTTGGGGAGGATGTTCAGTTTAACTTTGGACCAGCTTAAATTGAGGTTAAGGGACCCCATAGCATTCCCTAGCATGAAGTGTTCACTTTGGTACAATTGTTTACTATGTCAGAAATTTGACATCCTCTGCATCCTGTAAATTTGCTTGGCATGTGTGAATGGTCAAAATTAAGACAAGCATCTACCCATTTCAATAAATGTGCATTGCTAAGTTAAAAATCATGCTAACAGCCTTGAAGGAACAGTAATAATTAGCTAAATATGATACATGAGACAGTATATAAACATTTTTCACATATTAAAAGGTATAATAATATTGTTAAGAGATTATAAACACCCCCGGCTGGAACCTCCAAATGAACGTAGTAAGCAAAACAGAAAGTCCCAGGAGAAAGATCAGTAGAACACTTTATTCACAAAAAAATAAACGCTGTTAATACCATGCGTTTTCGTCTCATAGACTTCATCAGATTTACCATGTGACATACTCTTATTACTTTATATACACATTTAAATCAATGCAAAACCAATCAAATTTCCCCTTTTAAAATGCCCGTTTCTAATTAATAAAACCTTGACTTCTACTCACTTTAAAATATAAATGACTTTAACCTATTTTAATAAATATACTTCTTGTGTTTAAAAAAATATATATCTTTGTCAATCTTTATTATATACTATTATATACTTTTGTTAAAATTTAAAACCATTAATATAAAACATTTTATAGTTGATGTTAAGAACGTTCAAAGTGCTAGTGATAGAATTCATATGTTGTTCATTGAAAAAAGGAACATCTCTGCCACCTGGTGGCTGTATCCATTATTACTAATTAATTTTTTGCTGCTTTTAATTTTAATAGGGGTTTAATGGATATATACTCATTCAGTCCTGGGGCTTTGTTGGCTTGCAAGTGTACCTGCCACCACAACTCTTTGTAGCCAACCATTTCTTCCCAAGGACCTCCTCTTAGGTCTTTCTTTATTTGATCCAACACAAAAAATTTATACTTGAAATTTTTACATGTTAATGAATGTCTGTAAAGTGCGTTAGTTTCTCTACTACATCTTATGTCGTACATGTGTTCGTATATTCTCTTTTTCAGAGATCTTTCGGTTTTTCCGACGTAAAAAGAGGTGCATTCTGTACATATAACCAAGTATACTAACCCTTGCGATTCGCAATTGAAGTACCCCTTGCTTTTTATCCAGGTACGTCTACTTTCTAAAAAAATCTTTTCTTCATTAAGTACGGAATCGCATTGCCTGCACCTACCACATTTGTATGTACCTAATTTAAGTGGGTTGGATCTGTCCCCCTTCCTAAGATCATTACTTGTTTCTAAAATACTTTTAATGTTCCTAGGATTTTTGTATATTACTCTAGGCGTCATGTTTGGTAACCCTTTTAAGTCTGTCAATGCCCTGAATTTGTCCCATTCCTTTTGAAATGTCTCTTTTACTTTAATATTCAAAGCATTGTATTCTAAAACCAATCCATGTTGATAATTGGGTGGACCATCTGTAAAGTCTCTTTCCTTATTTTGTTCAACTTCTTTTTCCCCTTTTATTGGTCTAAATCTTCCTTTTCTTCCCAGGGTTACCTCTTTTCTTATTTCATCAATGAATGTTTTTGGGTATCCTCTTTCGAGAAACATTATTTCCAATCTATCACATTCTTCTTTGAATTCCGAATCCTCACTGGTCATCCTTGAGCCCCTTACTAATTGCCCCTTGACCAGATTCTTCTTACAATGACTTGGGTGGCTACTTTAGTAATGTAAGAATTAATTTACGTAGGTTTCCTTTCTATATACCCTGGTTTCAAATGTTTTGCCTTTTTTCATGATCTCCACATCCAAATAAGCAATTTTTTCATGGGAAATATTATGAGTGAACCTTAAAAATGAGGTTGTTTCCCCCAAATATTTGATGAAGTCATCTAATTCATTTAGGTTACCTTTCCAAAAAATTATAATGTCGAGGAAACGTCTGTACATCTTACAATGCCCAAAATATTCTGTCTGAAAGATGTATTTCTCTTCCCAATTTGCCAGGACCAGGTTTGCAAAGGTAGGTGCACAGGCTGCCCCCATCGCTACTCCCTGTACTTGCTGAAAATATTCCCCATTATGGGTCAGAAAGTTATTCCTTAGTATGAGGTCCATTAAGCCTGTGCACACTATCTTGTCTTCCTGTGTTAATATGTGGTCCTTAAATATTTCCTCCTCAAACATTTTAGTCCCCTCATCGTAAGGTATGGATCCAAAAAGGTCCACCACGTCAATGGTGACCAGTTTTAAATCATCTTCGAACAACTCCGGACTTAAATTTCTCAGTAAATCCCAAGAATCTCTTAGTATGGCCTCCTTATTCAGCCATATGTGTTTGGTTTTAGTGTCTACGAATTTTGCTAGTGGATTAGTTTTAGAACATTCCGCTGACACTATAGGTCTAAGAGGTGGGTTTACCTTATCTTTATGTATTTTTGGGATGCCGAAGATTATTGGTATCCTGGGTTTGTCTTTCTTCAAAAATAGGAACATCTTACTATCAAACAATTCTTCCATAACCATGTTCTCCAAGGCTATGTCTATCTTCTTGTATGCTAAATTAATTTTGTTTCTAGATACAACTTTGTATTTAGTTTGGTTCATCAAAATGTCATTCATTTTTCCGTCGTATTCCGTTACATCCATAACTACGACCCCCCCCACCCTTATCGGGCTTCATTACCCTGATCCTGTTGTCTGTCCTCAATTCTGTTAATTTTTCTTTTTCCATTTTGTCCAAGTTGTCTCTGTACCCTACCTTTTTATCTGCCTTCACTATGGCTTCCTCCATGACCTTTTCAAAGTTTTTTAACTGTGTCTGAGTAGGGGGGTTAAAGGTGGATTTATTCTTCAATATACCTTGGTCGTTATTTATCTGCCTATTATTGGGGTCGAAACCTATTCCTTCTCTAAAATAAAGTATTTCCAAGTTCATTTTCCTAATAAATGTTTTCATATCCAACATTGTTTGTGCTCTGTTCCCTTTTGTTTTCGGAATAAATTTAAAGCCTTTTTCCAAAAGGGTAAAGTGCTCCTTGCTTAATTCTATTTGACTGAAGTTGTAAATAGTGAAACCATTAAGAATCCATGTGTTTCCTTCTTTGGTAATGTCTTGATTCCTATTGGTGTTATCAGATACGGGGATTAATTCCATCTGGATCTCCCTCTCCCTCTTCCTCTTAGCCCCCCCCTCATCTGAAAATTTGTTTCCCTTCCCCCATTCGGGTTTAAATGTGAATACTCCCTCATTAATGGGGGAAACTCTGTGTCATAATCATTGTTAAATGCCTCAAAATTGTTGTCTTCCCCATTTGTTCTTTCCTTATCTGCCCACCCTGTTAAGAGATTGGTGTGTTTCTTGCAACTATTAGAACAGATATGCATGGTGATATAAAAAAACATATGGTGGAGATAAGGACGGGAAGATGAATAAACATTTGTAGATTGATTCCTGCACTGTCTACTTTACAGTTTTCCTGAAACCAGTTTTTGTTCATATCAACAGTGTAGTGATTGACTGCCATGATTACCCTTCAAATTTGGGGAAAGTCAACTTTTCTAAGCACTTTTTTGATATAATGGTGCTTAGTCTTGTTAAATACATCTGCATACTGTTAGACTTCCAGTCCTATGAGAGAGCATAGCAAAAGCCAGTACCAGTTTCTCCAGAACAGCACCAACAAGCTAAAATTACTTTAAAAGCTGTTATACCCATCTCTGTCTCTCACGCTGACACGCAGAAAGATGTGGCAGAGTGAAATGTCTAGCAGCGTTTAGAACTGTTACTTCATCAGTGTGGACACTTTGCTTCTGACTACTGTCTATTTGGGAACATTGAGTATTTTGTCTTTCAAAGCTGTAAGACACTGGCTTCTGCACTTCCTTTTTTTTTTTTTTGCTGTAACTGTGATTGTTCTTTCCAGTAATTACACATTGATGTGCTTTTGACATGGATGTCAAGATTCACCTATTAAGCTTCTTTCTCAAGCTGAATTTCTTGACATCCATGTATTGAGCGTATAACAATTTGGTTAAGACTGGAGACCCAGTCATGATCCTGTCTGAGCTAGTCACTTAGTGCAGGTCACTGAAAGGGGACACTTGGTCTAGTGGGCTTACATGGTTAACATAGATAAATAAAAGGAAATATATTATTAATCATGCAAGCAAATGTATGTAATTTTACCACTAGAAAAGGTCCAGCTGGAGGACAGATCCACCATGGTACTTGAAAAAAGTCATTGTCTCAGACTTTTTAGGCTTTGCCTATTTCTGCTGAGATGGACCACGGGGATGATTCTTTTAATCTGTGTAATTTTCTGCTAGCCATAATCTTTCCCACCTCCCAAGATTCTAGTTAAAGCAGGTAATATCTATTCTGACAGCATCATTTGAATGCATATAGCGCATGCAAAAAAACAAACAATTTGTGAAGATACACTTCAGAAATGTGTTGGCTGTGAAAATGACATAAATGCTTAACACACTCAACTAAACAGGTGCGCCTATCCACTGGTTCACCTTTAAATCCTTATATCACTTACGCAGTGGGATCTGCGGATAGTTTATCTGGTCAAGGGCTTGCAATGAGAGGAGATAAAATTCAGGCAGAACATTCAAAAGATCACCTATATGTTACCCTCAGTGCAGACAGCATCAAATAGTTCGTTTTGTGATTCCTGAAATTAATTTTTAAAGAGATCTGAAACAAAGGATTGTGGGAAATAATTGAGTCAACAGCCTCTCGGATAGCAATACAATAGCAACTAAAAAAAACAAAAAACACAGAGGAGACAGCTGATGAAAACTATTGGTTAGCTTTTTGCACTGCTTTCGAAAGGTAGATATTTCTTAGGATTTATAGGGATTTAGGGTAAAGGGAGTATCCAGTGTTGCTGCATTTGATGTTTGTTTCAGCTGCTGATGTGTTCAACTGACTGGTTGTTGGGCATTCAGCCAAGATGCATGGATTGAGATCTTCCCGCACAGCTGCTTTTCGACTCTAGTCAAACGCACACTCAAGTTAGAGATTCTCGAGGATGTACTCCGGAAACAAAATGTATGTTTGAAGTAGAGAACATAGAGGAGAATTGGACAACTTGAACTAATTAGGAAAATAGTTGAAAGCCTGCTGACAAGACCAACCTCTGTCTAAAAAAAAAAAAAAAAAGCTTGTATGCATCAGTGTTGCCAACAGATTAAGATTCAGGTAATACAACCTTCTAGAGGAGCAGTGGAGATGTAACATGAAAGTACAGTTGAGTCTTTTCAAACTGCTCCCCCTAGAAACTCCAACTTCTTTCAATTCCTTCTTCATGGACTCCATACAAAAACTAATCAGAAGTAACAGAAACGCCAACCACAACACCCCTCCCTCAACCACACCTCCTTCTTTATCAAGCCTATTCTCACATCTATTATTAGATCCCTGCTCTCAAACTTGAACCCTGCTCCCCCTCAGTAGATAATCTACCCCCAGTTACCTCAAAATAGCACCCCCCTCTATAGCCTATCTTGTCTCCATACTTATTAACCGCTCAATACAGGAAAACCTATCCCCCCATATATGGAAAAAAATCATACATTATTCCTTTACACAAAGGCGGCAACTCCACCGACCCCTCCAATTTCAGACCTATTGCTATCGTGTCTCCTATTTCCAAAATCGTAGAAGAATGTTTTCACAAGCAACTCATGCCATGTATAATGGAACATAACCTTCTAACGACTATTCAGCATGGCTTCCGTCCCCACCACAGTACCACTACTGCTCTACTGTCCTTCACTAATGGCATCTCCTCTTCTCTAGAGAACAATAAACTTGCATCTTCCTTCTTTCTTGACTTCTCTAAGATCTTTGATACTGTCTCACATAACCTCTTGCTCTGCAAGCTCTCCTCCTTTAACCTCTCATCCTCCATGCTTGACTGGTTCTCTTCGTACCTATCTAGTAGAGCCCAGTCTGTCAAATGGGTGTCGGCCACTTCTCTATTCCTTCCCGTTCCCACTGGAGTCCCCCAAGGCTCCATCCTTGGTCCCCTACTATTCAACATCTTTACTAATTACATCATCCAATCCGGCCCCCACTCTACACTTATACAATATGCCAACAACTCCACAATTATCTCCACTTCAGTCTAACCCACCTACATGCCCTCAGTTAAGACACTTTACATTCTGTCGAAAAATGGCTCACTTCTTCATAATCCTAACAAAACGAAACTTCTTCCCTTCCTTCCCAAGTATCTCCGACACACCAAATCTTCCTTCTCAATCTCCTCCCTAAACAATACTAATATCGTGGCTCAGTCCATCACCAAACTACTAGGAGTACTCATAGATGACAAACTTAAATTTGATACCCACATCTACACCTGTATCAAAAAGACCCACCAGAAACTTGGACGTTTTTATAGAAATAAAGAATTCCTTACACAGGACTCCAAAGTATCCTTAGGCCAAGCCAAGACTACCTCCTTCCTTCAGTACTTTACACCACCCCTATCTTCACTGATATCAATAAAACCCTCAAACTTGAACTAACTTGCAATACAATCGCCAGGTTTGTCTCAAACCTCCCCTACTGCTCTCACCACTGCCTTGCACTGAAAAAACTAAACTGGCTAGAGCTACAAAACCAACTCTTCCTCCCTCAATAGGTTACATTCCATCCTGCTACAACCCTTAGCTTGCCCCTCTCTATCATCTATTGTCTCTCCCTACATCACTAACCATGAACTTCATAGCTCAGACCAACATCTACTGCAAGTATCAAAACCTAATAAAACCATAGGTAAGTCTTTACAGTCATGCAGTCACCTCATCCTGGAACAAGCTCCCTCGCCAAATGAGAGATCTCCAAAACGCACTCAACTTCAAGATTAGCCTGAAGGAACTACTTAAGTAGCTCTTGGTACTGTTCATGTTAAGACCCCACTTGAATTCTTCCTACCTTGCTACCCTCCCCTGCCATCCATACCTATAATACCCCTTTTTCCATCCCCTCTACCTCACTTACCTAACTGTAAACTTTTCCACCTCCTTTCTCTGTACCTTTATAACTCCCGCCACTTAATTTCCCAGACTACTTCTTTCTGGTCTTGACTTGATGCTACTAGAATGATGGGCCTTCCCTCCTCTCCTTCCTCCCTCTTCTTTCATTCTCCCATTGAGCAGCCATATTTAGTTTTAGGCAACAACTTATGTTTTTATATTAATCAGTAAATATACTTTCTCAAGAAAGGCTAACGCAACCAAGATTTCTCTCTTTACATCTTTTGCTCAATATCTACACTCTTCCGTTTTGTATACTCTTATCAAATTTGTAATCTTTTTTAAATCACATTTATAAATAAAGTTAGTAACCGATTCTTTAATGCGTACTGTTGACATTTGACGTATGTAACTAATTGTAAAATGTATACTGTGGAGGTTTTCTCCTCAGGTCTTTGCTGAAAAAGGGCACCTGCCCAGCCAGACCAACCCGGTTAACAAATGGCAAATAAATAAGTAGTGCCATCTGCTTAAAATGAGAGTATTAAAAAGTAGATTTTTAGTATTAAAGGAATTAAGAGATAATTTGTCCTCTTAAGTAGTTAGTAAAACATATTTTTGGGAACTCTGACATATTTGATGTATTGGGGTAAATGGAGCTGTCAAGGATACCCTAAAGGTGCACAGGGGTCTATCTCAGCTGTTTCAAGGGGAATGCAAGGTAAGCAATAGAAAATATGGGGAAATAATTGCAGAAGTACGTAAGGTTACATTGTGTGGGAAAGCATCTGAGTCTGTTACCCAGCAAGGTTTATAAAATGGCAGCAAAAGCAGCTAGTATACTATCCCTTCATAGATACAGATAGGAAGTAAAAGACAGCTAGAGGCGGAATTAAATGGTGTCCTGTTTTTCATTGCATTTAAGAAGTACCTGCTTCTGCAATGTTGTAACCGAATAGCTATATTAAATTTTGATCTAAAAATTTGGATGTTGGGATTTTGCTGTGGTAAGGACACTAGAACATGAGATTCCAAACTTGATAAGTTAGCCACACCTGAGGTCCACAAAGTATAGCTCCAGACATTGTCTGTTGAGGATCATTCATTCCAGTATAAAAAGTGATATAAAATTTCTCGAACAAAACATCCTTTTCCTAGACTTTACTGGTGTCCTCCGCTTGCTGTGAAGGGAACACTGGTATGGACTTTAGAAGACATTGTTAGACTGTCTGTAAAATTGTTTGAGGTGGAAAGTGCTGAGCAGAATTATTGTTTGGGATGTTAACTGAGAGGAGAACCAGGTGGAGATGCTCCAACAATAGCCCCTCCTATTGCTTCTGGCATTCAAACCATTTTACATAAAGGGCATAAGTCCTGAGAACATATCCCCTGTGGTGAAAGATACCAAGTTGTCAGTGATACTGTGCTGTATACATCACTACATTGTACTTGCAGAGAGTGTAAGTGACATACCTCTTAACCTCAGAAAGTTAATAGAATAACAGGTTTTGTATTAGCATGAATATTCTGAAGGATATGTAGTCCAAGACTCAAATGTCAGTCATTATTTCCTAACTTTAATCTTTAATGATTTGCCACTAATTTGCCAAAAAACAATTTTATGAAAAACAGACTAAAAATATGTGGCCAAAATCTGGACATTCTGTGAACATCAGTACAGTTGAGAGGTATGGATAAGTGAGGCTCCCCGTTCTGAGCCAAAGATGGATAATAATTTTGAAGTCATTCTGTACCTAGCCTTAAGCACTGGGAAACTGGAGTGGAGCCCCTTTAGGAAGGGTCCCTTTCCTAAGATGCTAAACCTCCTATACTTCTCTGAATATGCTAATCATGTTGGATTCCTCCTGATGCCTTCAGTATGGGATGCTTGTTTGCCAAACTGAGGCCTTGCATTACAAAATAAAGCAGCTACTGCTGGGGATAGTTTGATCTTTTCCTCATTGTTGGCATAGGTAACAACCATAATGATTTATTCACACATTATTCTGGCTTATGGAATATATATGTATATATATATATATACTTGAAATATGTATCCATTTTTCTAGGCTATTTGCAAGGTATAATCAGTGAAGTACCCCAGATTCTGCAAGTCCATGTGCCTTCATGTTAAATGTTGAGGAAGCCTAGGCATACTGCAATTTGGGTGGTAGCAGTTAGCATATTGAGACTTGTCTGATTGAAGATTCATAACAGTGGTAGAGGAATCTTGGGGAATGTTGCAAAAGTGATGTAGTAGTAGTAGAGACGTATGACTGTGACTGTGCAAGCCAGTGTAAATAGGGTGGTTGGCTGTATATGAACATAAACCAGGAATACAAGAAAAAACTCGTTTTGGAGCTTAAACAGTTGAAAATGTTAGTTGGTGTGGGAGGGGATGAGCAACTGCCCTGCCTAGACCAAGAAAGTGATAAAAAAAAGACTTCTCAGCTGCAGGGTCCAAAAGGGTAAATTACTGTCTACATCTGTGGGGCATGTATGATGTTTCTATCCAAGACTTTTGGAGATTTATGACATGGAGTTGTATATGCTACCAAAGTCCCACATAGGTATACAGTTTGCAAAGAAGTCACAACTCAAAATAGAAATATGCAGGTGATTTTATAAGTCTTGTGAGACTGAAGGGGGAGTATAGGTGCTCTTTTCATAAAGGAAAGCTGGGAACTGGTAAATCCAGCTGCTTAGGTCATTGTTACTGACAGATAGAAATGGTTATTTGAGTGACAGATGATGAATACACTAAAGTAGAAATCCAAGACCACATTATATTTTCTTTGGTGGACTGTCTCATCTGAGGTTACTGGATGAGAGGGCTCTCTTTTGAGTTAAAGTTTTTATTATAATGGCAGTGTTTACCACTAAAACTGGACCAAAAGAGATAACAGGCTTAGCCAATTGCTAGAAAAAGCAAAGTGGAGTACAAATTTGTATATCATTTTATTTGTCCATTATTAAAATAAATTAAAACCATTTGTTAACCAGGTAAGTGAAAAAGACATTTTCTGATCCCTTTCTGACATGATCTAGGCTACAAGAGCAAGAATAAGTGCAGTATATATATATATATATATATATATATTTATGTATATGTAGATATATATATATATATATATATATATATATATATATATATATATATATATATATATATATAATATGAAACATTTGATATAACCAATGAGCCAAAGCATTTTTGGGAGGTGGGAAGAAACTGCACCATAAAGAAAAATTAGATGGAAACAGAATATGTAAAAATTCTTCATAGAGTAACTGAAGGATAGAATTTAACTCCAAATTCTGGAACAGTGATGCAGATATTTTACCAAAATTCTACAATGCCAAGACATTTGATTTACCTTTTGATGTACCCACCTGTTGATTTAGTAGTCTTCCTATGGATTTGGATTCATACTGAAGCAGTGACCCCTGTGATGAACATAGTATGTCTGTGTAATTAAGCATAATGAAGTTGTCTGATTACTGTGATTTTTGCTGTAATATAGGTTCTCTCCTTCCTGCCGCCGCCATTTACAATCTCTGTAGGATATGCAAGAACAGATGTTTATTTCAATGTCTGCCTATCTGTTTCAACTACCTATGGGTGTGTACATGTGCTCACATGCCTGTAAATGAATGTGTGTCTGTGTATGTAAATGTCATAATTGTACTTTTTAATTTAAAAGAGCTAAAAAGTTTTTTTTTAAATTTGTTAGTACTACAATAATAATTTGATAGTGCCACACTACAGATATCATTCAAGTCATATGAAACCCTGAAAAGAAAAATAAAACACACAAGATGCTTCATTTAAAGTTTACAACTTTTGTCTCTATTTAAACCAAGATATCTTCAGAGCATCTTGCATAAAAACATCATATTTATATAGATAAAATTTAAAATTCACTCCTTTGACTGCAGTTTGTTTCAGTATTTTTGAAGCCATCTAACCAAATGAAAACTTAAATGTTACTCAGGTAGTGGGCTGTTCCTTTCATCCAGCTGACTAATATCAGATAACTTACAATTAAACCAGGACTTGGTCAACCCTCTCAACACTTTCCTTGACATTGTAATTCCATTCCCTCACTAATGACCAACACACAACAAAAAGGACTCAACAGTCGTGTATAAACTTAGATGACATAAGGCATAAGTGTAGATCTTAGCAGATGTTAGAATCAAATCATGCACCTTCGGCATATGAGGCAATCACCTTAACCACTATGCCATATGACTTACAACTGCTAACGCATGGTCTTTCTGCCTTGCTTCATAGGAATCCCCAGTAGTGTGCTCGCATTCCCCTCAGCAAGAGTTTCATCCTGTGTCTTGGCCAACCTCCAATCAATCCCTAGGCTGTCTCATTGCCCTGCACTGTGAGACCCTGCATTGGTGGAGCACTAAAGTGCTTTCAGCTACACTAGGTTCCCCTCAGCAAAAGTTTCATCCTGTGTCTTGGCGAACCTCCAACTGACCCAAGGCTGTCTTGTTGCCCTGCACTGTGAGACTGCGCATTGTTGGAACACTAAAGTGCCTTCAGCTACACTAGTGTATGTTGGAGTTGTATTTAATCTGTCCTCAAAACTTAACTCTTTCCCCTTTAACTGTACACGTGCAGACTACTGCCCCCCCCCCCCATTTTTCTCTTCCTAATGTACTCCTAGGTCAATTACTTAAAACTACTTTCTCTTGGAAAAAGTTTGCCTATGTACCTGTTGCCCATACTTCAGTTGTTTTTCCCTGTAGAAGTGGTAGTCCTTTTCACCACACTGTACTAGATTAGTAGCATAAGATTTGTAGTTATTAGGAAGATGCTGCACTACTCTGACCTGGAATTAACTTAGTTTGGTTTTCCTGTTTTCTTTGTAGCAGCTGGCCTAGTCCAGTTTTTCTGACTCTCAACCTTGTATTACTTTGAGTCTACCCCACTCCCCCTCCTTGAACCTGCACAGCTCCCTCCCACTCCTGCTAATTACAGCAGTATCTTCCTTGTACTGTTCTGTTCTGACCAGCCCCATAGATAGGTTCTGCAGTCATGAGGACTATTGTAGCCTGCTCCATTCCCCTACCCTGCCCCCATTTCTCACCCACCCCCACTATCTCTGTCTATTTTAGCCCCAGGTCACCTGACCACACCCTCCTCCAATCAAAGACATCTCCTACACACCCCTATCAAATTTCTACCTTAAAAAGGTACATAGTATCTACCTGCCATGCATTCACACACACCCATACTTGAACCCCAAAACTGGTAAGACCCAACCATTCCTCCCTCATAAAATACCATTAATCCTAGGATTTCTCTTCCTAACCTTCACATAACTAACAAACATCACTTCATTATATACAAACATATCACTTGAAAACACATCATTCCACATAACATATATACATAATATACACACACATTTTCTTTCCTATCTCTTCCACATTATTTAAAGACATCTTAATCCTACACATTCATAAGTCTCACCAAGGGGAGAAAATGCTGAGAGAAGAAAAGGAGCCACTTTTGTGATTTTAAGTATTTTCTTCTGAATTTTTTGTTAAGTTTTACTGCTTTTCCGCCTACTTTTTGGCATTTTTCCGGCTTGCTAAAGTTTATATCTGTAACAGTAACAGTACTTGGAACACATCTTGAGCCTGTTTACTGCATTTCCTGTGTTGCACTTAATTTAAAATCGTTTTTTTCCTCTAAAAACTGCATTTTACCTGATTTTGGCCTAGCACTCTAGTGTGGGGTCATTTATTGCACTGTTGTGATTATTTTGCTGCTTGTGTATCTCTGCTACCTTTAAACTACAACAAAAAGAAAAAAAAAACAAAAAAAAAATCTTGCTTTTTTTCCCACTTTCTGAAAGTTAAAGTTCAGTTACAGATTTGCTGTTCTGAACTGTTTGGAAATTTCTAGAAGGCCAGTGCTTGCTTAGGCTAAAGGGAAGTCTCTGTGTTCACCAGTGGGAGTGGTTAACACTGAACAGCCTGCCTGTCCCTGGAGGAGTGGTTACTGTCTAGAAGCTGTAGTTTTATTGGCCATTTTGGGTCCGTTCTAAACTTCTTGATCTCTCTCTCTCTCAAAACCCTACAACTCTCTTTTTGCACGGTTTTGCGCACTGAGCAGTGCCAGACAGCGCCGCCTAAACAGATTTAAACTATTCCAGGCTCCACAAAGTCTGCTCTTCACTTTTTCCCTTAGAACTGTTTAAACTCTCAAAGTAATCACTCTATTCTCTTTCTAAAGCCCTGCACTTGCTCAACTCTTATAAGGAAACACTAACTAATTAAAGCACTACAGCCTCCTTGACTTTTCATAAGTATTAGGCTCCCGATTGGTCCTTCCTGATCAAGTAGAAAATCTGTTTCCTTCCCTAATCTGATCAGTAAAAAAAGTTATTTATACTAATCTGCTATCTCCAAGGGTCAGTTTCTAGGTTACTCTCCAGTCCAGCTGGTGAATCTGGGAATTTTGAGGCAATGTTACAATTGCCTTATGTACACAGACAACCCTCTCCTCCTTCCAACAAACTCTAATACATGTGAGAGATGCAGTTACACAATCAAACTGGAGGCAGAGCTGTCTCAACCTAAGACTGGCACAGTCAGTCAGGAGGAAAAGGTAACCACCCGCACCACAAATCCAGTCTCACACAGACTTATTGCATCTGCATACCCAACACACAAACACACAAAAACATACTCGGAGGCTCTAAATAAAAATCTGCCTAAACAGCAAAGACCTCCTAAGCAGATATCCAAGCAACAGCCACCCCTCAACAATACTCATGAATCACATATCTCACAAAATCAGTGTGCCTCGCAGTCACAGCCCTTAAGGCCTAATAACACACCAAATACACTTGTTATAGGGGACTCTGTTGTCCGGCACACTGACGTCCTGCTCACCAGACTGAACAAGGAGAAGGTCACTGTAAGCTGCCTGTCAGGTGCCAGGATCCGCCACATAACGCAAGCACTCAGGTCACTCCAAAGCAAGTACATGTATGACTCCGTCATTGTCCATGCTGGTGTGAATGACCTGAGATGTACCTCCCTGGGCTACATGAAAAGAGACATAGAGGAGCTCTCTGACCATGTAGCCCAGGCTGGTATGACCCTGACCTTGAGTAGCAACTTGCCCTCACACAATGATCAGTTTCAACAATTGGCTAAAGTATTGGCGTCATTCAAAGGGGATCCAGTGTCTGTCAGCCTGGGATGACATGCTCGACAAGCCACATTGCTTCGCTAGGGAAGGCTTGCACCTGTCACCCTTAGGCTTTCGTATACTGGCCAAAGCACTTGCCACCCCCATAGTGCCTTTTTTAGGCAAGGCTCAAAGGACAAACCCACCTCCATAGACAACCCAAGGATAAAAAATCTAAAGGTAATGCTACTCATTGCCAAAAGTCTAAACCTCAAGATGCACGCACTTGAGGCTCTCCTCAGTATGGAGAAAATTGATGTCTGTGCAGTAACAGAAACCTGGTTCAAGGCTCCTGAGAGCACCCCAGCACTACCAGGTTATAACTCATACCATGTGTTTCGGCCCCAAAACCCGGACCGAAGCACAAAAGGAGGGGGAGTATCTATATTCATCAAAGATACCTACACGTCCAGGTTAGTAGCACTGCACGTAGCATCGGAAACCATCCATGTGCAACTAACAGCGGGCAAAACTGCCTTTCAGTTTGTAGACTGCTACAGAACACCCTCCCTATTACAGGAACTCCACTTGGCATTCCTGAGAACACTGAAGAATATGAAGGTCTCTCCAAACACTATGTTATTGGGTGACTTCAACTACCCAAACATTGACTGGGAAAACTACTCAAGCCCAAACACCCTCACCCAGTGGTTCCTTGAATTTATAAACTCTAACGCAATGGAACAACTGGTCACTCTCACAAGAGGGAACAACATATTGGACCTGGTCATCACCAATATGGGGACTCTATGTTCCTCACCAGAGGTAAACCCCTCATTGGTAAGATCAGACCATAAACAAATTTCCCTGGACATCCATATCCCGTCCCCACCCCCAACCAAAGAAATCACTGTAAAGAATTTCTCAAAAGCCAACTTTGCACTTCTCAAGACTGAGGTGGAATCCTTCAAAGCCCCTGGGCCAGAGGATAATACAGCCCAATCCGCAGAATCCTTTACAGATGCATTCTATGAGCACCTGCAGGAATGCATGGATCGTGTTATACCAAATAAAACCAAGACTCACTCCTCCAAAAACAGGAGACCAGTCTGGTGGACCCCTGCCATAAATAAGCTATAAAACAGAAGGAAGAAGCTACTACATGACAGAGCAAAATCCCAAAAAGGAAAGGCATCTCTGATCAGTATTAGCAAGAAATTTCGATCCCTCATAAAATCATCAAAGGCCAGTTTCGAAAGAAAAATTGCCCTAGACACTAAAGATAATCACAAGGCCTTCTTTAGTTATGTCAGGAATATGGGTGGAAACTCCCAGATATGCTCTGAATTGTTGCATAACAGTACAAAATATACTGAACCTACAGACATAGCCAACATCCTGGCAGACTGATTCAGCGCAACCTTCTCCCCCCCCTTCCCCCCCAAAGGAGCAAATGCCTATCCCAACTGAATGTAACCTCCCTGACATCACAGATGCTCAGGTGAAAGCTGCCCTCTCCAAAGCAAAAAACACAGCATCTATGGGACCGGATGGTGTCCCAGACTGTCTTACACGAGCTCCAAGAAGAACTGAACCCTCACATTGTCACTGTTCACACATAGCCTTACTACAGGATATGTACCCAAAGAATGGCGTACAGCTACACTGGTCCCACTCCACAAAGGTGGTGCCACAACGGACCCCGGAAACTATCGCCCCATAAGCCTGACTAGTCTGGTCTGTAAAGTTATGGAGCGCATTATCATGGAACTCATAAACAAAGACATTGGGAGCCTCCAGACACTGGACCCTACCCAATTCGGCTTTAAGGGCAGATCTTGCCTCTTAAACCTAGTTGATTTCTTTGAAACAGTTACCAAAGCCATAGATGAGGGAAAGGTAGTCCACACAGCCTACCTGGACCTCGCAAAAGCCTTCGACACAATACCCCACTTGGGCATCATAAATAAGCTTACCAACTTAAATATCAACCCCTATATCACAAGATGGGTTGCAAACAGGCTCAGAGATAGAACCCACATGGTCAGAATCGCAGGTGCCATGTCCGAATCCAAACCAGTTACAAGTGGCGTCCCACAGGGCTCAGTTCTGGGACCTCTCTTGTTCGGTATATACTTCTCTGAGGTTCAGGCTAACACGGGGGGATTATGGCTGACAAAGTTCGCAGATGACTGCACACTGGGGGCCATAATTGAATCTCCAGCTGACACAAGCATCCTCCAAAAGGGTCTCACAGAGACGGATGCTTGGTGCCAGAGCCACGACCTCAAGCTACATGCTAAAAAGTGCATAGTCATCCCCTTTGGGAAAAACAAGGTGCCCACAAATTACCACATAGGTGGTAATCCATTAAGTACGGAAGAAGTAATTAGAGATTTGGAGACCAACGTAGATAGTAATCTCTCCTTTGATAATCACGTTGCCAAAGTGGTTAGAAAGACTTTCTATATAGCCCACCTTATCACAAAAGGGTTCGCATCTAGATCAAGAGAGGTCATTGTGCCCCTCTACTCGTCACTCATCAGGCCCATAATTGAATACAATGCCCCTTTTGGGATGTACCTTACCCGACACCTGCAGCAACTGGAGAGACCCCAAAAGTACCTCACCAAGAGGATCATGGGCTACAAACAGATGTCCTATGCAACTCGACTAAAGAAACTCCAGCTCTACTCAGTTGCTTACCGCCTACTCAGAGGCAATCTATGCCTGACGTACAAAGCCATGTCAAACCCAGAATTAATGGACATGCTCCACCTCAAAAAATCCAAGTCCCTTAGAGCTACACGCTCCAGGGACTTAAACCTCAGCACAAAATTAAATAGGACATGCTGGAGGGACAGATTAATTTCCCAGAGGCTCTCCTCACTCTGGAATAGAATCCCAGTTCATGTTAGACATAGGCCCTCGCTGACCCTCTTCAAGCAAAATCTGGACACGTGGATGGAAAATTGCAAATTCACCCCTGGGATCTCTTCTGTGTCCCTGCTAGACAGAGGCACAGTAAACTAATCTTAAAAGGGGTACCTTCTGTGACCTACTTTACAGAGGCACAGTAGGCTAATCTAATAGGGAGGCGGAAGCCAAATACACTCTGGCTAGGCTTATAAATGCCCTAGGGCAGATAGCCTAATATCTACCTATGAACCTATAATGCCATCTTACACTAGAAAAACTATTTAGATTTATCATAGATATAGTGCACACAATTAAACACTTAATGTTTTTCACTAAATATCTACTTATATCTGGAGACATGCACCCAAACCCTGGACTACAAAACTCTCTACTCTCTGCTAGGCAAATCTCTGACCTATTGATTCTGAATGTCAACATCAGAAGTATCTCTAACAAACTTTCTGACATACACTCATTTATAGCTTATTACTCCCCTGACAATACTAACCATTACCAAGGTTCTTGCCACCCCTATACTGCCTTTTTTAGGCAAGGTTCAAATGACAAATTCACCAGAAAAGGCAAGCAAAAACTGAGGGTTTTGCTACTCAATGCTAGAAGTCTAAATCTCAAAATGCACTCACTCGAGGCACTCCTTAAAATGGAGAACATCGATATCTGTGCAGTGACTGAGACCTGGTTCAAGGCTCCAGAGAGCACTCTTGTACTACCAGGCTATAACTCATACCACACTTTTTGACCATGTAACCTGGACCAGAATACCAAAGGTAGAGGTGTCCATATTCATTAAGGATATCTACACCTCCAGGCTAGTTGCTCAGCATAATGCAGCCGAGGTTATCCAAGTGCAACTAACTCTGGGCAAAACTGCAATCCAAATTGTAGCTTACTACAGATCCCCCACCATGCCCCAGGATTCCCATTCCTCTTTTCTTGATGTACTGTAAAATATTAGGGTTCCACCAACCACCCTAATAATGGGCGATTTCAACTACCCCACCATTAACTGGGAAAACTATTCATGTACCAACTCCTTCACGCAACACTTTCTGGAATTCATAAACTCCAATGTCCTGGATCAACTTATCCACACCCCCAGCAGGGGAAGCAATATCCTAGATCTAGTCCTTACCAACATGAGTGACTGGTGTTCCACACCTGAAGTCAATGCCTCATTGGTCCAATCCGACCATAAGCTAATTACCCTAGATATCAACATCCTGCCCCCACCCCCCATTAATGAAACCACGGTAAAAATTTTTCCAAAGCCAACTTCATGCTTCTTAAGACAGAAGTGGTGAACTTCATGACACCCATGCAGATGGACAATACAGTTAAGACTGCTGAACCCTACACAATTGCACTTTATAAGCACTTACACGAGTGCATGGATCGTGCTATCCCAAACAGAACCAAGACGCTATCTTCCAAAAAAGGAAGCCAAACTGGTGGTCCCCTGCCATAAACAAACTGTACAACAGAAGGAAGAAACTGTTGCAAAAGAGAGTAAAATCCCATGAGTGGAGGAGCTCCCTGGTCAGCCTCAGTAAGAAGCTGCGATCCCTGATAAAATCTTCCAAAGCTAGTTACGAAAACAAATTTGCCACTGATTCTAAAGACAACCACAAAGCATTCTATAGCTATGTCAAGAATCTCAATGGCTCTGAGTTACAGCACAATGGCACTAAATATACAGACCCAACTGATATTGCCAACATCCTGGCAGATAGGTTCAGTGCTAACTTTACCCCCCTCTCACCCACTAAAGAACCCATCTCTGTACCGGAAGAATGCAAAGTTCCTGTAATCACAGCTGCACAGGTAAAAACCACACTCTCCAAAGCCAAGAACACAGCATCCATGGGACCAGACAACATCCCAGGCTGCGTTCTACATGAACTACAGAATGAATTGGCACCTAAGTACCATGTTCATTCATAGCCTCACCTCAGGCTTTGTGCCCGCTGTATAGCACACACTGATGGTTATCCCACTCCACAAGGGGGGAGCCACCACGGACCCTGGGAACTACCACCCCATTAGCCTGACGAGCCTAGTCTGCAAGGCCATGGAATGTTATCATCATGGATCTTATAAACAAAGACATTGGTAATCTCCAAACTTCGGACCCCACCCAGTTTGGGTTTGTAAAAGGCAGATCATGTCTCCTAAACCTGATAGACTTCTTTGAAGCAGTCACCAACGGTGTAGACGAGGGTAAAGTTGTTCACACAGTCTATCTAGATCTTGCCAAGGCTTTCAACATCATCCCCCACTCTGGAATTATAGATAAACTCACTAAACTAGGTATAAATCCCTATGTTGCAAGATGGGTTGCCAACTGGCTTACTGACAGAACCCACACTGTGAAAGTAGCAGACTCCAAATCCGACTTCAGACCAGTGACAAGTGGAGTACCACAGGGTTCAGTCCCGGGTCCTCTCCTGTTTGGTATCTACTTCTCTGAAGTACAGGCGAACACAGAAGGTCTTTGGCTAATGAATCTCGCAGATGTACTGCAAACTAGGAGCCATAATCGAAACTCCTAACAATGTGGACATACTACAAAAAGGCCTCACTGAGACAGAGGCCTGGTGTCAAAGCCATTGCCTCAAGCTGAATGCCAAAAAGTGCATTGTCATCCCCTTTGGTAAAAACTCTGTACCCATGAACTACAGCATAGGTGGTAGTATACTTAACACCAAAAGTGTGATGAGACCTTGGGACACAGGTGGACAGTAGTCTCTCCTTTGATAATCACATCACCACAGTAGTCAGGAAATCCTTCTACATGGCACACCTCATCACAAAAGGTTTCTCATTCAGAAAAAAAGAGGTCATTGTTCCCCTCTACTCATCACTCATTAGACTCATTATAGAGTACAACGTCCCTTTTGGTATGTACCTCACAAGACATCAACAACAACTGGAAAGGTTGCAGAAATACCTCACAGAGGATTACTGGCCTCAAACAGATGCCCTACACAGACGGTCTCAAAAAACTCAAGCTTTACTCTGTTGCATATTGCCTACTCAGATGTGATCTCTGCCTAACATACAAAGCTATGTCAAACCCAGATCTGTTGGACATGCTCCACTTAAAGAATTCCCAGTCCCTCTGAGCTACATGCTCTAGGGACCTAAACCTTGTCACCACAATAAATAGATGGTAATTCTGTCATGCCAGAGGGATAGATTCCTGTCCCAGAGACTTCCCATACTCTGGAATAAACTACCTATCTATATCAAGCAAAGCTCCTCATTAGTACTCTTCAAGAAAAATCTTGATGATTGGATGGGAAATAGGAAATTCACCCCGGGGATCACTTCTGTGGCTCTGCTTGATGGTGGCACAGGAAAATAATTTTCTTGGGTGGCAAAAGCCAGGGTACCTTTTTGGCTGGGCTTGTATAGGCCCTAGGGCTGATAGCCTAGTACCTACCAATGAACCGAGACATGGCTAAAACCCTGTACCCAAAATGAAGAAATTCTCCCACCAGAATATAATATCCTAAGACTGAATAGAGTGGGCAAAAGGGAAGGTGGATTTGCTATCCTCTACAAAAATATAATCAGCATCAAACCTCTACAAATCCCCATACCTAAATTTCAAAATGCCGACACCTTAGATTCAACCCTAAGCATAAATGACACAAAAACTATCATCTTTCTCTGCTGTTATATTCCCCCAGTAATAACTCTCTCATCATTGAAGAAATGTTGCAATGGGTCACATATAATCTCCCGCAAGAAACTATCTTACTAGATGACCTGAATAATGATTGGTCAGCCTGTACCGCTAACAACCCGACTAACCATATTAATCTTTACAGTTTTACCCAACTTATCCAAGAACCTACTCGAAATGACAATCCACAAACAGTCTATTCTAGATTGGATACTAGTTCACTTCCCCAAACAAAACGATCAGACAGGATGCCTTCCCGATGGTTTGAGTGACCATCTCCCCACCTTCCTCCTGTGGAAGCGTACCAACAAAGGCAAACCCATTATTTTTAGAACAAGTCAGATGATCATAAACTAAATATAGAAGAACTAAACAGTATTCTAAAACATAGTAACTGGAAACCACTACAAACCCTAAATCTAGACCCAGCCATTGACTACTTCAACAATATTCTCATCAGTATTCTTGATAGACTAGCACCAATTAGGAAAATAAGAGCCAAGGCAAACTATGCACCATGGCTAACTAGGGAAACTAGAGCCCTTCTAAAGTCAAGGAAATAAGGCATGGAAGATTTGGAAGAAAGACAAAACTAGCGTAGCCAAACAGTTACCTTTAACTTAGAAATCAGGCCAAGAGACGAACTAAACTCAATAGACAAAATTTACTTACTCATTCTCCAAAACAAGCATTCAAAAGATCCCCAAAATTTTGGCATGCCATTAACTCTCCTAAAACCTGGCAGCACTACCACTCCCACTCCTAACTCTACGAATGACAACAAGGACATTGCCTTTCCATTCTATCACTACTTCACAGAATCCATCTTAACACTATCCTCCCAAATGTCCAAAAACAGCCCTACATATAACACAACCAAATGCCCTGACAACATCCCATCCTTTATGCTTTCACCCATTCCCACCTCAACAATTAAAAAAAACTCCTACAACTGAAACCTACCTCCCTTGCCACTGAAATCTACCAGCCAACTTCCTAAAAATAGCTGCTGAATCCTTATCTTAACTATTTTTCTTATCAGTCGCTCCATACAAGAAGCATATGTCCCACAGCTATGGAAGGTGTCATACATTATTCCACTACATAAAGGTGGAAACTCTATGAATACTCAAATGATCGCCCCAGTGCCATTCTATATCCCCCTTACCTAAAATAATATGGAAATATATACATTCTCGGGTAACGCAATTCCTAAACTCACACCATCTCCTTTCCCCCACACAACATGGATTCTGACAACCACCACTCTGCTCTCTTTCACCAATTTGATCAACCAACATAGAAATAATAACTTTGTATCTGCAATATTTCTAGACCTCTCCAAAGCATTTGACATCTTTTCACATTCCTTACTACTAGACACCCTGACATCCCTATTCTTTGCCCCTTCCGCTATAGCCTGGTTTAAAAGCTATCTGTCAAATAGGCAACAATCTGTCCAATGGCAAAATGAACTACCACATTTACTCTCAACTACCATAGGTGTACCACAAGGCTCCATATTAGACCCACTTCTTTTCTCCATATTTGCCAATAATCTCCATACCACCACACAGTATGCTTTACATAAACAATACGCTGACGATTCAACACTCATCTGTTCAGCTCCATCACTTCCCACCCTACAACAACTCACCCAGGAATCCTTTAGCTCTGTGGAAAGTTGGATCACTCAGATCCAACTTATCCTAAACTCTAATAAAACCAAATTGCTACTTTTCATCCCCAACAAAACCTTTTCCACCCCTCTATCCTTCACTGTCTCCTCCAAAAATGGCACTATTGTCTCTCCCTCTGACCATACCAAACTCCTAGGTGTTGAAATTGATAAAAATCTACACTTCGATGTCCACATTTCACAAACTATCAAATAAGTCCATAAAAAAATGGAAACCCTACATAGGCACAGGAAATCCCTCTAGAAACAAGCATGGATTACCCTAGCCCAAACTCACCTCTTGTCTCTCCTAATGCATGCTGCTCCAATTCTTGCCCAGCTTATAAAACTTGACCTTGCCAGACTTGAATTATGTTATAATAAAATCATCAAGTTTGCAAACAACTCCACCTTTAGAACCCAGCATTGCTAGGCTCTTGGGGAACTGCAATGGCTGGAACCGCCCCAGCTACTAACTTATCAATTAGTCATTGCCTACAATGTGGTAACACATCCAAAAAAAAAAAAACTCTGTATGAGGCCAACTTCTTACCCACTATAATACAAATTGTCCTCTCCGATCATCCGACAAACCCCTCCTCTGTATCTCTAGGGTTAACAATACTGCAGGAAAAGCATTGTTCTCCCACTCCATAGCTAGAACGTGGAATAATCTCCCTCCTGCTCTGATTTCTGCCCCTACCTCTTCTCACTTTAAAAACTCAGAACACACTTAAAGAATAAGTGGCTATGCCCATGTATTACTTAAGTCCTCAAATTATTCCACTTATATACCTCACTTCCTAATATACCTACTGTAATATATATTACAGTCTAGGTCTTCTCCTAATGCTGACTGAATGTGTATACTTATTCTGTTATTAACCACATGTAACTATTTTATCCTTTATGTATAGTTCTTATGTCTTCTGCTGTATACTGTTTTTTAGCATATTATTTGAAAACTCGCTATACTGTGTTTTAACATATTGTGTAAAATTTTACTTATGGAGCTTTTCTCCCCAGGCCTCCGCTGAAAATGGACCTGTGTCCAGTCGGACCATCCCAGTAAAATAAAATACACATACCACTGTTTAAAAGAGACTGACTATATTCTTGTCATGTAAATATTATTTACTAACTCCGTTGCAAAGATAAGCAGTCCCTACATCCCTTGAACACTACTATGGCAACTGATTTCTGCCATCATTACCAAAAATTCTTGAATATATCATTAATTACTAATCCTATGAGTTTGCCCTGAAATATGATATGGTCTCAAAGAGCAGGCATAGTTGTATGCCTAGCCATACATCAGTGGCTGTCCAGCAGTCTTCTAAATTTCCCCCCAAGAAAGATGCAGAGAAAGAAAAAAGGATCCATGCCAGTAAATCAAGTCCCAAGATTCAAGAAATCATTTAGGTTCATAGGAGGTTACTAGCCTAATGTCCCTAGAGCCCTTATAAACGTAGCCATGTTGACCCCAAGTTGTCTCAGTTACCCTTGGTTAGATGGACATAATTCATAGAGCAAGTCTATGATCAACACTGACTACCCATATCAGTGAGGGACATGGATGCCACCCCCAAGTGAATTTGCAGTCTCCCTTCCATTTATGTCAGTTGCACTTAGTGTCAGTGAGGAGCTCTGATTCATGTGAATTGGAAATTTATTCCAGAGTAGCATCAAACTCTGGGAGATGGAGATTTATCTGTCTCTTCAGCATGTTCTGTTAATGTCACAGGCTAGGTTACAATCCCTAGAGTGAGTGACTCTTGTGCCATTTGACTTGTGGATGTGCAGTATTTCCATCAGGGCAGGGTACAACAGCAGTGTGGACCAGACAGAAGTCACCTCTCAGCAGCGTATATGACAGAGTTCAGTGATAGGGATTCCAATCTATCCACATAAGTCATAGATTGGAGGCCATGTATTTTCTTGGTTAAGAACCTCTGTGGTTTGTCCAGCTGCTGCAGGTGTTTTGCGATGTACATGTAGAAGGGGTAGTAATGTTTTATATTAATGGTCTGATGCAGTTTGAGTATAGTGGGTTTGTAACATCCTTAGACCTGAATGCGATGCACTTGCTTGATGCACAATGTAGAAGGCTTTCCTTAACACTGTGGAAACTTGGTAGTTGAATTTCAGATTGCTATCTTCATTTGTTCCCAGATCTCACACCACTGGGTTTGAACTTGGGGGGGGGGGGGGGGGGTTGTCAATAGTGTAATTAGCAGGGAATTCTGCTTTGCCAAAGATGATGGTGATGCACTGTTTTGTGCTTTGGCAACAGTCATTTGTCTGTGTTAGCCCCTCCTGTAATATGTTAACATCATTGAGGCATTCTGTGATTGCACCCAATTTGCAGTCATCCGTTAACTTGGCAAGCCAAAGGCCATCTACTTTAGCCTGGATTTCCAAGAAACAGATTCCTGTAGTAAATGGCCCAGCAGAGATCCTTGTGGTATGCCACTTGTGACACTGGTAGTGGTAGAGGTGGAGTCACCAACTTTGACAGTATGTGTTCTGTCAGTGAGCCAATTGGCTATCTAGTGATGTAAGGGTTAATCCTCAGCTAGGAGAGTTTTGCAATGATACCTGAGTGGAGGATTGTGTCAAAAGCTTTGACTGGGTCAAGACAGGCAGTAATGCACTGTGTTACCTTCATCCTCCAGGGCTTTGGTGACTTTCTTGAAGAAGTCTGCTAGGTGTAATAATTATGATCTACTCCCAATGAAGCCAAACTAGGTTGGGGCTAGAGTTTGAAAGTCACCTATGTCCTAGTTGATGTGATAATGATTCTTTCCTAGGCCTTGCAGATAAGACTGGTTAGAGTTACAGGTTTATAGTAGCCAGGGTAGGCTGATGCCCCACCCCCCCATTTGTGCAAAGGGATTACTTTTGCTGTTCTCCACTTTACTAGAACAAAGCCAGTTCTCAGGCTGTGGTTAAAGAGAATGCCAAGTAAGTCCACTAGGTCTTGTTTTAGATTGTTTAATAAGCAACCTGGGATGTTATCTGGTCCCATCGAGGCTGTATTTTTCACCTTGGAGATCACAGATATGACCTGATCTTTAGAGATACTAGGCAGAGTGCTGGTGTTGGGTATACTTTTGGGTAAGTTTGGTGGGGAGAGGATGGTGAAGTATGCACCAAAGTTTTCATCTACTTGGTTGGCAATCTCTTCTGATACAATACGAGTGGTACCATCTAACACCAATTCAGCACATACGTGAGCATTCCCTTTTAGATTTCAGATGTAGTGAAAGAATGCCTTATGATTATCCTTAGCTAGAGATGCTATTGTATCTTTGTAATTAGCTTTAGTTGACTTTACAAGATTTCTGATTTGCTTGTTCAAGCTGTGGAGGGAATTCTTCCTCTATTGAGTTAGTTCTCTCTTGTTCTTAGACATCAATTTCTTCCTTTTGTTATATACTTGAGGTCCACCAGGGTGGCTAAGGTGTTTATACAGGCCATTTATATACACCTCTACATAGGAATCATTGCTGTCTGTGATTGAGGGGGTTATAACACGTTGTGTACCATTGCTTAGTAGGCTGTAGTTTGGTTTGGAGAAGCTTTTTAGTTTTTTTGCTCCTGTGGAGAAGTGACTTTGAACAAGACTGATTTATGGTCCAACCTTACCAGGGAGGACATCACACAAAGGGGAGTGCAGTGACCCCCCCCCCATGTTGGTGAGTCTAGGATATGTGACCCCCCCCCCCCCTTGCAGAGGTATATGCCATTTGTTCCAGAGCATCTGTATTGACAAATTCCCAGGAGCCTCTGGGCAAACATGTTCATGCTCATGTACGTCACCCAGTCAATGGAAGGATAGTTGAAGTCTTCCACGACTAAGGTGTTGGGCTGTATAGCAAGTCAATACTAAAACTCCAACAGGAAAGAAAAAACAAACGTAATGACAAACCATCTCCTACAGTGCCAAAACAGAGGGCAGAATGCAAGTTAAAATCCAAACTTATTTATTAAAATAACAAAGTTAGGCACTTTTGTTCCATATCCCATTTTCCTGGAACTTCTTCAGAACTAACAGGATGCTAAAAAAAAATGTAAGCACTGCAGGAGTTTTATAGCATGCGACTCCAGTAAGTCCAAGTAGGTGATATGCTTTTGTTATTTCATGGTGTGGGCCTATAGCTAGCAATGATGTGGTAGGGTATTTTGCCTGTAGTTAATAGGACATGGAGTAGATAGACAGTCACAGTTAGACCTGTCTCGAGGTGTACTTAGCTTTAATGAAGAGGGATACACCTCTGCCATTGTTTCTTTCATGCTCATTTTGAGGTGTGAATGTGTTCATTGTTTCATAGGTGTGTGTGTACTAGGCTAATGGCCCTGGAGCCTCTACAAGCCTAGCCCATAGAAGTGCCCTGACATTGTGCTGCCTGACACTAGTTCTCAGTGCCTCTATCAAGTAGATCCACTGGAGTGATCCCTGAGAAGAACTTTTTATTTCTCATCCACTCAAGATTTCTATTGGAGGGTCAGTGAGGTGCTCTGCTTGACATGTATGGGAAGTCTGTTCCAGTGCATGGGCAGTCTGGTTTATGAACTATGGGGAGCATGTGGGGTGGAGGGATTGGGATTTCTTTAGATGTAGCATTTCTAACAGTGCTGGGTCAAACTTGGCTTTGTAAGTCGAGCAGAGATCGCCTCTTAGTAGATGATATGAGACCGAGAATAACTGGAGGTTTTTTTTAGTCTGTCCATGTAGTACAAGTGTTTAAGGCCTAGGATCCTCTTTGTGAGGTACTTTTGTGGCCTCTACAGCTGTTGCAGGTGTCTAGTGAGGTATCATACTCTGGTCTAATGAGGGAAGAGTAGAGAGAAATGATGATCTCTTTCTTCTTAGATGCAAAACCCTTGGTGATGAGATGTGCTGCATAGGACATTCTAACCACAGTGGCAATGTGGTGGTTGGAGAGGTTGCTGTCCACCTCTGTCTCCAGATGTCTCATAATCCCTTTAGTGTTCAACGGACTCCTGTCGATGTGGTAATTAGTGGGATGGCATTGTACCTTTGCGCATCGGGGTTGTTTTTTGTGGCCTTGAACCCTGTGTCAGTGACTGTACAGATGTCAACATTTTCGAAAATGAGTGCTTCCAGGGAGTGCAGTTTCATGTTTAGATTCATAGCATTAAGCAGCAGAACCTTGCGTTTGTCTTTAGTGGATTTTGTTACGTTGGAATAAAAAAGGCACTACAAGAGAGGGTAAGCACCTTTGTCAGTATCTGAAAGCATAGGGGAGACAGGTGGAGATAATCTTTGAAAAAGCATCGTGGCATGTCAACCATTTCTCCCCAGGCTGTCAGATACTGGATCCCCCTGGACTGACACCACAAGATAAGCCAATTGTTGGTCTATCATTTTTTGTTTATATTGTGGCATCATCCTGGGTGATGTTTATTAGGGCTAGGATCATGCCTGCTTGGGACACAGAGTTCAGTCATGTCTCTCTTCATATAGTCCAGAGAGGTATATTTCAAGTCAGTCACCCCAACATGTGTTATGACAGTCATAACTGCAGTTAAGTGACTTGAGTGCATGTGGGATTTGATGGATCCTGGCACTTGGAAGGAAGCTGACTGTTACCTTCTCCTCCTTGTCCAGCCTGATGAGGGGAACATCTGTGTCTCTCTGTGGAGTTGCCTATAACCAAGGCATTAAGTTTTGAAGTGTTTTGCCTTAGGGGGTTATTTGCAGAGACACTGGTGTGAGTGTTATTTTCTGTAGTGGTTTATATTTGCATGGCAGTGTGTGCAAGTGGGTTACATTTGGGAGGTTTTTAATCTTTTGGTAGGCTTCTAGTGAGTCCACATATGTGGATTTGTGTGTCATTACCTTATTTTGAGTGAGAGTTGGTTTGTGTGTGCTGACAACCTGTTTGACATCTGATTTGTTGTTAGATGAGAGAATTGATTCCAATTTCATAGTGTAATTACATCTCACATGGGTTGTTTTAGGCGTAAGCTGTTGTCAGTATACATGAGGCATTTGCTACATTGCCACAGGATGCCTATGTCAATCAGGCAGGTTGGTAAAATGATGAGACACTGCTGGTATATTATCCCTTATTTTTACCATAAGTACTATTAGGGAAGGGAGTGGGGTTATTTGACCAGTTTTTGTGCTACAACTAACAATAGTGCTTGTTCTGTTAAAGGCTATGGATAATAAGTGTGGTAATGCTGCTCAGTGTGCATATGAGTTGCCCACAGTGTGGTAGTGAAGCTTGGGAGGGTTCCACTGACAGATGTCTATGGAAAAATGGAGTTTCAAGGCATTTGCATCTATGCAGGGCACTGCTAACTTCTCTGGTGCTGTGCACTGCAAAACACAAAAGTGTGGCTTTAAATGCAGGTGAAATTAAAATACTTTTAAAATAATCTACCAATGGGAAAGCACACAGTGAAGCTTCTTTCAGCTATCCCCATCTTAGACCAGGATGGATCTACACTCCTCTGCCACAGTGGTGCAGGGGAGCCCTTCTTATTGCAAGATGGCTGGTTTAGTGTTCAAGTATATCAGTACCAGGTTACATTTATTAGGCATGAATCTAGTCTATGCTGTGCAGGTATCAGAACAGTGCAAACGAATACTTGGAGGCCTTCTTTGTGTTTTCCAGCTCAGATGGACTAGGTAAATACCCAACTGCCCCTAGATGAATAATCCCAGTACTCCTAATATCAAAACACAATAAAGAAGTGTCCAGAGTGAAATGCTACCACAAAGATATGTATACAGTAGTGTACTTTAAACAGCTTCTAGAAGTGTGATTATTCAATAAAAGTACTTCACTTTGAATAGATGAGCCAAGAACCACTCAATTGTAAGAGTTTATAAAGGCACTAAAAACAAGATAAGCTGATTATTAAGCCCTACAGCCAATAAAATTACATTCAGCAATCTCAAGTGTTTCCCGAAGCTAAACAGGCCAGGCTACCTCCCAGTGCACTAAATGGAAGATCCACTGATCGCTTTCGATGTAAAAACATGTTTGCTAGAGTGTAAAAATATGCTACTATATCCAACAGCTGGCTGGATCAAGTAGAACAGACAGTGGGAGGCAAAATACAGTTTTTCAATATAAGCAGAAGGAAAGGCAAATAAATCAGGATATCAACAGTAGTACAGAAAGGGCAGAGCTTATTAAGCTCAATTAACAGTAGGGGTTGGCAACTTAAAATCACCAGGTTTAAAAAGCAGATCAATAAAGGGGAGGGTGGAAAAAAAACGCACAGAATCACCAGCAGTGCAGTTTATGCAGGCTTGAAATCTTTTCAAAGGCAAAGGCCCAAAATTTCACTTAATATTTAAATATCACGCAGACGATTTAACCAATGAAAAAATATGTGAAATGTGCAGCCTAGATAATTTAAGCATCTACCTCTCACATAGAAATAAAGCACCAGGCCAAGCAGAATTCTTAAAACAGAAAAAATGGAGCAAGTAACAGAAAGGAGCGCTCTCAGCCACAGACAAATAATATAATATATATATATATATATATATATATATATATATATATATATATATATATATATATAATACTATATGGCATTACTATCTTTGCACATTCTACGTCTTATCACACATACCTGCCAAGCGCCACACCACACCATGTCACTTCTTCCTCCACGGCCCCAATACTCGCATTCTTCATTTTGCCTCTTTGTACAGCCAACTACTGTCCATCCAATCCTCATTTCATTCCCTCCTGCACCATACAAAAACACTATTATTATAAACCCTCCAGGACATGCAGCAAAAACATTATCACAACTATTATTCAACATATTAGCCAAGTTATCCCTTAGTGGGGGATATTCACCACAACTCTGGCCCCCCCAACATCTACTACTGCCCCTGCTACCCATTATCAGCATACCCAACAGCCACAAGAAAACCCACTGATCTGCTATTTCTAAACAGTATAAGAAGCATACACTGTTGGAAACTCCTGGGTTCTGGCTGGTGTGATTCTCAAACAATCTGCAAATATATCGCTGATTGATGAGTATATTTCTTGGCATTTTAACCTTTCAAAGTTTTGCATTGCCTTAATTTTGCCTGACTCAGTTATTTTATATATTTTCTGGCATTGTTTTATGTTTCATCTGTCCTGAAACTGTGCCCCCTCCCTCCCACTCTATTCTTGTAGAGTTGTTACAGTTGGCTGTGCAATTGCCTGTCCCTACTGTAAATTTGATCTGGGACACCCCTCACAGTCTGGTGTTTACTCTGCTTAATACAGAGAGAACATTTGATAAGGCCAACCCACTTAGGTTCTTAACTTCTGCACCTCCTTCCTCTCTGCTTGCACTTTACTAAAAGAAAAAAAAGTGCACTTTATTTTGCTTTTGCCTCTTCATAAAAGTACTCAATTGTATTTATTCTGCTGCATTTATATACTGCTTGTTAGTAGCCTGATTAAATTGTAACTGTTATTCTAAGCCTTTTAGTTTAAGCACTTGGGCTTCAGACCAGTTGTTTTACATTAAGAAGGTTTGAGGTCTGCACTCTTGTGGGAGGAGAGATTAGATTCTGCCTTTCTGAGCTGGGAATTTCTGGTTAAAGGGTTATTGTGTCTAATTATTTGAACTGTTTATGAAACTGGTGCACCTTGTTTGCTGTAGCATAGACTAGATTCAGGCCTGCAGAATCTAGCTTTGTTTGTATAACTTGAGCACTAATCCAGGCCTTCTTTTTTGGAGAAGGTTCCCCTGCACCCTAGTGGCAGGAGTGTGCGGTTAGTACTTGTCAGATTGAAGACTGCTGGAGCAGGGCTCAGTTTTGAGCTTTTTTACTGGTTAATTTGGTAATTTGTTTTAATCAATTTGCTCGTTTTTCTATTGTTATATAAAATATTTGCACTTTATTCATCTGCTTTTACTGTATTTGTGTTTCTTCCTACTTTATTGCATTTATTACTGCTTGTTAGTAGCTTGATTAAATTGCAACTGTTATTATAAATATTTGGTTGAAGCACTTGGGCTTCAGACCAGTTGTTTTACAGTAAGGAGGCTTGTGGTTTTCACTGTTGTGGCAGGGTAGGTAGCTTACATCCTTCTAAGTTAGGAGTTGCTGATTGAAGGATTAGTGTCTATTATTCTAAGAGTGTATTGGTTCTGGTTTCAGCACTTGGGCTTCAGGACAGTTATTTTGCATTAAGATGTGGTCTGCACTCCTGTGGGAGAAGGGTAGATTCTACTCTTCTGAGCTGGGAGTTTACGGTTCAAGGCTTATTGTGCCTGCTTATTTGAACAGTTTCTTTTTGAAACTGGTATGCCTTGTTTGCTGTAGCATAGACTAAATTCAGCCCTTCTGAATCTAGCTTTGTATAACTTGAGCTCTAATCTAGACCATCTTTTTTTGGAGAAGGTTCCCCTGCACCCTCGTGGCAGGAGTGTGCAGTTAGAACTTGTCTGATAGAAGACTGCTGGAACGGGGCTCAGGTTTAGCTTTTTATTGGGTAATTTGTTTAAATCAGTTTGCTTCTGCTAAATTTAAAAAAAAAAATACACTTTATGCATCTCTGCTTAGCTAGGGTTAAACTGTTCCTGGCGCCATAAAGTCTGCTCTTCAAATTTTCCCTTTGAACTGGCCAGTTTTTTAGTTTTAGCACTGAAATCTTTTTCTTTGAACTCAGCACTTTTTCAGAACTCGTAAGCACTAAAGCTACAAATTACTACAGCGCTCAACTTTTCTCACTTGTTTAGAGGAAAACAGTTTTAGTACTTAATAAATAAACACCTATGAAGGCATGTCTAAGGGTCAGCTCCAGGTGTTTTCTCCTGTCTACCTGATGAATCTGGGCATCTTGGGACAATGCAGCAGTTGCCTCATGTTACACAGACAACCCTCTCCTCCTACCACCCAACACTGCATCCTGTGAGAAATGCACTTATATAGCCAAAATGGAAGCAAACCTCTCTTCACCCAAGACTGGACTAGACAGTCAGGAGGAGAAGGTAAACACTTGCACCACACCACACTCAGCACATAGTCCCTCAACCCACACCACCAAAACGCACCTACATTCGCAGAAGCTCTCAATGAAAATCTGCTCAAACAATAGAGGCCTCCAAAGCAGAAACACATGCAATCTCCACCCCCCCCCCCACAACCCAAATGACAAACAGCATCCAAACTCAGTGTGCCACTCAGGCACAGCCCATAAGGCATAACAACGTACCCAAAACTCTAGTCATAGGTGACTCTATAGTCAGGCACACTGATGTTCCACTCACCAGGTTAAACAAGGAGAAAGTTACTGTCAGCTGCCTGTTGGGTGCCAGGATCCCCCAGATAATGCTTGAACTCAGGTCACTCCACAACAAGTACAAATATGACTTTGTCATTGTCCACATTGGTGTGAATGATCAGAGATGTACCTCCTTGACCTACAAGAAGAGACATGGAGGAGCTCTCACATCTTGTAGCCCAGGCAGGTATGACCCTAGCTCTAAGTAGCATCCTGCCATCACCCAGAATGATACCACAGTACAAGGACAAAATGATTGACTTCAATTGGCAAAGCTTCTGGTATCCTTCTAAGGGGATCCAGTATGTGTCTGCCTGGGATGACATGATCGACAGACCACGATGCTTTGCCAGAGATGGCCTGCAGCTATCACCCTTGTGATTCTGGATACTGGCTAAGGCTCTTGCCACCCCTGTAGTGCCTTTTTTAGGCAAGGTTCAAATGATGAATTCACCACTAACAGTTACAAGCAAGCAAAATCTGAGGGTAATGCTACTCAATGCTAGAAGCCTAAACCTCAAAATGCATTCACTGGAGGCAATCCTTAAAATGGAGAACATCTACATCTGTGCAGTGACAGAGACCTGGTTCAAGGCTCCAGAGAGCACCCCTGCATTACCAGGCTATAATTCATACCACACCTTTCGGCCACCTAACCTGGACTGAAACATTAAAGGTGGAGGTGTGTCCATGTTCATTAAGTATATCCACACCTCCAGGCTAGTTGCTCAGCATGATGCATCCGAGATTATCCAAGTTCAACTAATTTTGGGCAAGACCGCAATCCAAATTGTAACTTGCTACAGATCCCCCACCATGCCCCAGGATTCCCACTCATTTCTTGATACACTGGAAAATATTAGGGTACAACCCAACAACCTAATAATGGGTGATATCAGCTACCCCACATTAACTGGGAAAAATACTCATGTAGCTCAGTGTTTTCTGGAATTCATAAATTCCAATGCCTTGGATAAGCTTATCCACATTCCCACCAGGGGCAGCAATATCCTAGACCTGGTCATTACCAACATGGGTGACCGGTGTTCCACACCAGAGGTCAATTCCTTGTTGGTCAGATCCGACCACAAGCTAATCAGCCTAGAAATCCACATCCCACCCCCATTAGGGAAACCACTGTAAAAAATTTCTCCAAAGCCAGTTTCACGCTTCTTAAGACAGAAGCAGCAAACTTCACGACACCCATGCAGACTGAAAATAAGAGGTATGACTGCGGAATCCTACACAGATGCACTTTATAAGTACTTACACAAGTGCTTGGATCATGCTAGCCCTAACAGAACCAAGATGCTATCCTCCAAAAAAGGAAGCCAATCTGGTGGTCCCCTGCCATAAACAAACTCTACAACAGAAGAAAGAAACTGTTGCAAAAAAGAGTAAAATCCTATGACTGGAATAACTACCTGGTCAGCCACCATAAGAAGCTGAGATACCTCATAAAATCCTCCAAAGCTAATTATGAAAACAAAATTGCCATTGATTCTGAAGACAACCACAAAGCATTCTATAGCTGTGTCAAGAATCTCAATGGCAACACTCAGATCTGCTCTGAGTTACGGCACAGTGGCACTAAATATACAGAACAAACTAATATTGCCAACATCCTCGCAGATAGGTTCACTGCTAACTTTACCCCCCCCCCCCACCCCCTTAAAGGCCCATCTCTATACCAGAAGAATGCAAAGTTCCTATAATCACGGCTGCACAGGTAAAAACTGCTCAATCCAAAGCCTGGAACACAGCATTCATTGGACCTGACAACATCCCAGGCTGCGTTCTACATGAACTACAGAATGAACTGGCATCCCACCTAAGCACCATGTTTAATCATAGCCTCACCTCAGGCTTTGTACCCACTGAATGGTGCACAGCAATGGTTATCCCACTCCACAAAGGAGGAGCCACCATGGACCTCTGGAACTACCACCCCATTAGCCTAATGAGCCTAGTCTGCAAGGCCATGGAACGTATCATCATGGAACTTATAAACAAAGACATTGGTAATCTCCAAACTCTGGACCCCACCCAGTTCGGGTTTGTAAAAGGCAGATCATGTCTCCTAAACCTGATTAACTTTATTGAAGCAGTCACCAAAGCCGTAGATGAGGGTAAGATGGTTCACACAGCCAATCTAGATCACGCCGAGGCTTTTAACACCATCCCCCACTCTGGAATTATAGATAAACTCACTAAACTAGGTATAAATGCCTATGTCACAAGATGTGTTGCCAACTGGCTCACTAACAGAAATCACACTGTGAAAGTAGCAGACTACAAATCCGACTTCAGGCCAGTGACAAGTGGAGTACCACAGGGTTCAGTCCTGGGTCCTCACATGTTTGGTATCTACTTTTCTGAAGTACATGCTAACACAGAAGATCTTTGGCTAATGAAGTTAACAGATGACTGCAAACTAGGAGCCATAATTGAAACTACTAACCATGTGGACATCCTACAAAAGAGCCTCAGACAGATGCCTGGTGTCAAAGCCATGACCTCAAGCTCAATGCTAAAAAGTACATCATCATCCCCTTTGGTAAAAACTCTATACCCACATAGGTGGTGGTCTGCTTAACACCGAAAGTGTGATGAGACCTTGGGACACAGGTGGGTAGTAGTCTCTCCTTTGCTAATCACATTGCCATAGTAGTCAGGAAATCCTTCTACGTGGCACACCTTATCACAAAAGGTTTCTCATCCAGGAAAAAAGAGGTAATTGTTTCCCTCTACTCGTCACTCATTAGACCCATTATAGAGTACCAATGTCCCTTTTGTTATGTACCTCAGAAGACATCAACAACTGGAAAGGCCGCAGAAATACCTCAGAAAGAGTATTACCGGCCTCTGATGCCCTACTCAGACCGTCTCAAACTCCAGCTTTACTCAGTCGCATATCGCCTACTCAGAGGCGATCTCTGCATAACATGCAAAGCTATGTCAAACCCAGAGCTGTTGGGCATGCTCCACTTAAAGAAATCCCAATCCCTCTGAGCAACACGGTCTAGGGACCTAAACCTTGTCACCACAATAAACAGAACATGCTGGAGGGAGAGATTCCTGTCCCAGAGACTTCCCATACTCTGCAACAAACTACCTATCTATATCAAACAAAGCTTCTCACTAGGTCTCCAAGAAAAAAAGCTTGATGATTGGATGGGAAATAGGAAATTAACCCCGGGGATCTCCTCTGTGGCTCTGCTCGACAGTGGCACAGGAAAATAATTTTCTTGTGTGGCGAAAGTCAGGGTACCTTTTTGGCTAGGCTTGTGTAGGCCCTAGGGCCAATAGCCTAGTACCTACCTAAGAAATCCATGACCTAGTACCTACCTATGAAATCCATGACCTATATGCCACTCTTTCCCACTACACCCCAGACATCATTCTCTTAACCGATACCTGGCTAAAACCCAACATTACAAATAATGAAATCCTCTCTCCAGGATACAATATTTTAAGTAACGACAGAAAAAAAGAAAAGGTGATGGTGTTGCCTTATTGTTTAAAAATTAGCTCAACATTGAAACTATTGATCTGCCTCTCCCCTCTATTAAAGCCGAGATGATACTCCCCAAACTAAAAATGAATGACAGAAAATTTATCAATATCATAGGTTGCTACATCCCACCGGGTAACAATATACCTGCTGTTGAGAACCTACTCAGCTGGGCTACACTCTCCCTCTCGCATGGAACACTCATCATGGGAGACTTTAACAGAGACTGGAGAAAATGTTCCTAGAATAATCCCACTAACCACATTAACCTGCATGGATTTACTCAAGTTATTTGTTCATCAACCAGAACTTGATGAATCCAAGCAGCGAGAATCTATTCTAGACTGGATTCTCACAAATAAGCCAACCCCCTTCTATCAGTCGGGTTGTGTACCAGACACCCTGGGTGAGTGACCATCATCCAACCTTTTCACTAAAATGTCGTCCCTACCTAACCAAACCAACCATCTTCCGAATGATAACAAACAAAAACTTTAACTCTAACCAATTTAATTCTACTTTAAAATCTTGCTTATGGGAGCCACTTAAAACCCTCCATCTTAATGATGCTGTCCAATATTTCAACACTGTATTCCTAAATATCCTTAACTGTTATGCCCCTGCCAGAACAATACACGTCAAATCGAAATATGCACCCTGGTTCACCAAAGAAACCAGGTCCATATTAAAGCTTAGAGATAAAACTCTGACTACCTGGCACAAAACAGACTCTCCTGCCCTCAAAATACCTTACCATGAACTCAGAAACACAATTAAAAAAAACAGGTCAAACTAGATAAAATAAACTACTAGCATAACTTACAGAACAAACACCAAAACAACCCCCAAGCTTTCTGGGCTGCCATTAGCAATGTCCTCTCGTCTGGCAAAACTAGTACACCTCCAAACTCAGCAAACAGTAATGAAACCATAGCCACTCAGTTTAATAAATATTTCACAGAATCAATCCTTGCCTTTAAAAACACCCAATCTTCTTCCACCCCTGACTCAACCAGCACTCAACCACCTTCTATCCCAGCTGAACACTGAAGGCAAACAGTAACAAGTGTTTCCCTATTCAACCTGTACCTTTCATTAGTTAAAAAAAACTATTAACAAAGTTGAGACCAACTACTTTGGCAGCAGATAAACTACCAGCTGAATTTCTGAAAATAGCCACTGAAGCTATAGCCTACCCTGTAACAATACTTATAAACCGATCTATCACTGAAAGTCTGGTCCCAGATATCTGGAAAATATATTGTATAATCCAACGCCACAAAGGAGGACCATCTAAAGAAATATCAAATTATCGCCCCATTGCTATGCCCTCCCCTCTAGCCAAAATAATAGAAAGGTGTATCCATCTACAAATCATGGTGCACGTTAACACCCACAAACTCCTTACTAATACTCAGCATGGTTTTCGACCCTGTCATAGCATCCACTACTGCTCTCCTGTCATTCACAGGAACTGTAAATAAATTTAGAAACAATGATTTTGTATCGGCTCTCTTTCTAGATCTCTCCAAGGCATTTGACATGGTAGCACATAAGGTCATCAAGGTATGCATTCACTATTTCTTGGTTTCAAAGTTATTTAACTGGGAGAAAGGCAGTACAATGGAACTCTGACATTTCTCCTCTACTCCCAGTATCATTAGGCATTCCCCAAGGCTCCATCCTGGGACCGCTACTTTTCACTATTTTTACCAATAACCTTCACACCTCATGCTACAGTTATACAATATGCAGATGATTCCACATTGATCTCTACAGCCCCCTCCATCCAAGAACTACACACACTCACCCAGACATCCTTTCTAGTTGTAGAATCTTGGCTGACAATCGACTGATTCTAAACCCCAGTAAAACTAAATTCCTCCTCTTCATTCCTAATAGATTCACACTACTTTCCCAACCTTTCAACAGTCTACAAAAATTACACCATTATTTCACCTGGCACCCACCCTAAACTACTACTAGGCATTGACATTGTAACTTAAGATTTGACATTCACATTGCCAACACCATAAAAAAAGTCCACAAAAAATGGATGTTTTATATAGGAACAATCATTCCTAACAAAAACAACCAAGGAAACTATAGCCCGTACACGCCTACAATCATCACTTACGCATCACAAATCCTCACTAACCTAAGAAAATCTTGTATCGCAAAACTAGAAACGTGTTACAAAAAATTTACTACAGACTCTCCTTATAAGACCCACCATTGTAAAGCCATTAAGCAACTGCAATGGCTAGAATTTCCAGAGCTACTCCTGTATAAAACCATCTCATAAGATCTTACATCACCCAGAAAAAAATGCTACCCTAAGGAATATACTCCAGCTACACACTGGAAATAAAGTACTGTGATCCAGTAGCAAACGGCTATTAGAAGTTTAAGCCAATAACTCTGCAGGTGAAGCCTTATACTCTACCTATATAGCCAGACAATGGAATTCCCTACCCCCTAACATCATTAGTAAACCCTCATTAGCAGAATTCTTATATTACTAAAACACCACCTGGCTAGAAATTGGCTGTGTCCCTACTCCACTCCAGGGTAGTACATCATATTTGTGGATAATAACCTCTATTTTCCACCCTTGTACTCAGTCAGCAGTGTTCACCAAGGCAACAAATTGTATACCTGACCTAAGAAAACTAGTACTAAATTTGTATGCATGTTATCCAATATATACTGTACTGCTATTCTTATGATTGTTTAACTCTGTTAATTGCTTTGTGAAATGTCCTGTTTAAATGTAAGGTAATGTGATTGTTAATATTGATATTATTGGTTGAGCATTTCTCCCCAGGCCTCTGTTGAAAAAGGACTATTTGTCCAGTCAGACTTTCCCAGTAAACAAATGTAAAATAAATACATAAAATAAATAAATATAGGTTTACTTTGCTCACCCAGCAGGGAATCGCCAACAGTGCTTTTGTTTATAGTAAAAATGAAAATAAAAATCTATTTAAGCACTTTTGTCGTACACCTTTCGTAAAGACTCTATCAAAAACTCTTGTTACAATTTAAGCACTTTCTCTTTTAATAGAATGAGTCACATGACCTGCAATTGGCTGATATTGGGTGAAGATCCTTCAAAAATTTTTAAATGTACAAGCCTTAAATGTCAAAAATATAGTTAATTTAAGTGCATTAAAAGATATTATCTATACGTAAAATGAAAATAATACAACCTAAAAGCCTGTTTATTACTAAAAATGCTGCAAAAAAAAAGTATAATTCATAGGACTCTTAAAAACGTATGCAATTAAAAGTGTGCAAAAATTGTATTAACTAGACAAGTATTTATAATACATGGGGGTTACTACTATGCAGCTATTAATCTAGATGCACTAGTAATTGAAATGCGTTAAACTGTGATGGATTAGCTGCATTTAAGAGCAGTTGTCAAAGCACTTCTCTGTAGGGTAAAATACCTTCCCAGTTACCCCGTCTTTGAAACTTGTATAGAATATTAAATAGAAAAAAAAAAATAACACACTGACTAGGCTGTTTGGGAAAAGGTGTTTCTGTTGTCCTTATTTTTAATGTAAGTATGTTGATAATTTTTTTTTGCTACTGGTGATTCTCTATTTTGCCTGCATAAAATGTATCATTGGATAGGCAACTGGCTAAATATTCCACCCCTGCACTTTTACAAGAACAATCACCTGTGGATCACTGGGTTCTGTTGTGATTTCTTAGTTATGTATGTTCTTGCATGGATGTGTTTACAGTGGGAACCTAACTTTGGATCAAATGCTGAAATTGACTTACCATACATCGAAACCCAAACAATGAATGCAACATAGTTATCCACAAAAAATAAAATAAGTAAAACAAATCTGTTTGTAGGGACAAGACCCCCCCCCCTCCCACCATGGGATGCTGCTCTCCCACAACCACTGCTAATTATATATACAAACTCCAAGATCACACTACAGTAGGGAAAGCACATGTGCCTCAATCCCAACTTTACTGCAAACTCATTAATGAAAAACCACTTCAATGAAAGCTAGTGCACCCATTTACAATACTTATAGGCCCCACAATTTACTATTTTATGTTCTTTATTGGTGGCATAATTTCTCTTTACTCTGAGTTATTCTTAAAAATCCTTTCAGTATTGTTACTCCTTTTATATTTGTAGGTGGGCGTTGGACATTGTGTTGAGATATGCATCTTGGGTGATGTTTTTCCATATTATTTTAATATTGATTTCCATGTTTGTGGAAATATTATGTAAGCTGGATATGACCCTTGCTTTAGAAAAAAAAATGCTCATTTTCTCTTAAGCCACTTTGATGAATTGAGTGATTTCTTCCCTTATCTGGGGACAAAAGTCCCTCTTAGTTCTGTGCGTTTTAATTTTTTTAGTTGGTACACTAAGAAAGTGGGATATTCTGTCAGTGAACATTTGACATACTTTAAAAAATTCATCATTAGACAACTCAACTTTACTTACCAAGCTCGATAATATGATCATTTGGCATTTTGCCAGATTTATTTTTTGCCATAATGGATAGTTACTTTTAAAATGTAGGTAAGCATTTGAATATGTGGAGTTCGTATAAAGAGTAAAATAAAATTTCTGTAGCTCATGACAGGTAAGTAATTAATAATATCTTTGGGTGAATGATAGACTAAACTAAAAACACAGGTCACTTCTAAATACTTGAAATAACTGTTTACTAAACCACTAGTACTTGACCATAGTAAAAAAAATATTATGCAAAAAATGTGAATACAATTTAATATATTCATTATACTTAAATGAACACACTGTTATTTTCCTGTGACCATAACACAATATTTACATATATGGAGGCAAATACAGCCCTCATAGTAACTACCTTTGCTTGGTGATAACACTCACCCTCAAAGAAAGCAAAACTGTAATTCAGCACATATTGCATGTATTATACCAACAACCTAACATCAGTATTTTATAAGTTATGTGTGCTATTAATAGCCATGGTAAACCATTGCATCCTCATTTGCTAAAAATAACGGTAGACAAATGGTGTCTGGAAATTAAACACCTTACTGGGCCAAAAAATCAGTGGACTACTCAGTGGAACGTGTATTCTGCCAGAACCACTTCAAAGATTACCGCGCCATGACAGGAATCTGACAGCTATGCATTATTGTCTGGACACGCACAGTTTAGAAAATAGTGTGTTAAGCTACAGATGTGATTATTAAAGCTTTTTTTTAGTGCAACAGGTACTGTGCAATACTACAAAGATGCTCTTTGATTTATTCTAAAGCTCTTTTTGCTGAACAAATTTGAAATATTGGTAATTAGAGAGAATTTCACTTAACATTCAATACATATCAGATACAGAGCAGTTAATTCTGTGTAAGTCTGAATAAGCACACTGCATGTTTCTCAAAGAATTCCCTTTGAGTCAGTTTGTATAACTTACCACCTCCTTAAAGTGATACGTGAGGATTTGTTGATCACCAATACCCGGTTCAATTCTATTACTCCATACTTGGCGATGGAATAAAGACCTCGGGAAATTCTGAAGAATCATAACTCCGAGACATACCCTGGCATATGCAATCATTCACAGATTTTAGACTAAGGATTAAGAAATTAACTTGCAATAATTTGACTAGTGTGATTCTTAGAGACAGCGTCTGCTGGCAGAGGTTTTTAGGGTACAGATTTAATCATACTGCAACACAGTCAAATGAAGGTAAATATTACTTTTTTAACGCACTTAGTTGTATCTACTTGACCCACAATTTTTGCATTCCATCCTTTTCTACATTCTACCTATCCCATTTATTTTTTACAATTTTCTTATGGTTAGTATGACACATATATTCAAAAAGAACAGAAAAGCAAGCAATTGGGTAAAAGTGGGATATTGTGTGGGATAAGCATTTGTGGAACAAAGTCAAAATCTAATAAAATAATTCAATAATAGGTAAGAACTAGGCTAGCTGCACTTGCAGGCAATTTTAAGCCTAGCCAAATTCTCCTTTTTGTGTTTGATAAGTATATATTACCCCTAATAAGAATAACTGGGATCATACTATAGATAATGCGAGTGTAACCAGTATATAGAAGACAGGATATGCTGTTATACTTTGAGTTGGTGAGTAGGTTTATTTATTTATTTATCATTTGTTGGCCAGGAAAGTCTGACTAGGACAGAGCCTATTTTCATTGGAAGCCGAGGGAGAAGCACTCCAGATGCTTGTCTTTGGAATGTGGCAGGAAACCAAAGTACCCAGAGAAAACCACGAAATGCAAATAGGGCATGCAGACTCCACACAAAAGGCACCTTAGCTGAGAATTGAACTGGAGAATCTTCTGCTGTCAGGCTACAACGTTAACTACGGCACCACCCGTGATGTAAATTGCGTATATTAGAATAATCCATTTTTGTAAGGCGGGTATACATTGTTTTACTGCTTGTGTGCGCTACATTTTCTGGCTACTGATTATAGTTTATATAAATGCTGATGAACCACAGAGATTAACAGATTAATTAGATATTGCCAGATGTATACAAAATTATTTTCCCTCAGAAAATCCCCAGTTTTCTAGAAAGATCAATATCTGTTTAGGGGAACTAGGAGATCTAGACCTAGCAACATTTGAGTCACCAAGTTGATTTACACATTTTATTTTCAAAGCTTTTAGGCTATACTTCCAGTAATTTGTTTGGCAGAATGCAAGGAGTTGGTTACCCATGTACAGTCCTATGTAACAACTTTTAATTTACATTGTGACATTCTCTAAAAATAGATTCAAGTCACTCAGCAGTAAAACATAGGTCTGCTCAGTGTTTTGTACATTTAGATTAAAATTTAATACCATACATTTTAAATATTGGTCTACAGATACTGAATGGATACAGAATATTAAGTGTTCAGCATTAATTTTCTGCTTACAGAAACCAAATAGCATGCCCGTTTAATGGAATATATTTGTTTTTGAATCTTAATGAAAAAAAAAATTTTCTTCAGTGAATCACTGTTAATAAATGCTATATGAATAATGCAAAATATAAATAATGTACAGCATTGCCTTGTTTTTACGGACAGGACTTTTCATTTCACATCTCGATAACGTTATATCATATCTACTGTGCATTTGCAAGAACACTCCTTGCATGCATGTATGTAGGTATGCTGAAAAAAGTCTTATTTGGTTTATAAAATTGTGTTCAGCACTTGTATGTCTGTGTAAAAGACTACATTAATGTATTTGCTTATTAGTTTGGTCCCCCTTCTAAACACATTTGCTGAGTGGGTGAACGCACAGATCTATATTAACCCCTTTCAATCACAAAGCATATTTAACCAGGATTACTGTGCTATTTGCATTCCTTTAGACAGTGGTATATTGCATTGCCTGAATGCTGCATGCTGAGGAAAAGTATTAGCATTTCTAATAGGTGTGTACATGTCTATGTATATATGGGTCCCCTTCGGATCGTTGAAACCCAAGATCATCGAAGACAACATTGTTGAGATGAAAATAACGAAAACCCATTTCAGTGAAAGACAAGAGCAATGAAGATATACCCACTGTAAGTAACCTGTTGGCCCACAAGGTGAACTTTGCATTTTTCCCAACTGTAGTGTGATCTTGGAGTTGGTATATTTAGTTAGTGGGTGTGGAGGGCATAGCCCCTCCACCTGGGTGGGTTAGGAATGGTGCAGTTTAGGTTTTGTGATGTTTTGGATGAATGATTGCTTACGGTGAGAAGATCTTAATTGCTCCGGTCTTTCACTGAAATGGGTTTTTGTTGTTTTCGTCTCTACAGTGTGGTCCTCTGTGATCTCGGGTTTCGACAATCTGAAGTAGATGTATGGGATGTGCGAGAGAGCCTTGTCTGTCTCGTGACTGATGTCCCTTATTAAGGTCGTTGTATATGCAAGTGCTGAATAAAGACTTTTTCATTTCTACTTTCTAACCTAAAACTATTTTATTTTTTCATGTACAAATTTTTTTCTTAATTGATTCTTTCATGCCTTTTGCTTTTCTTTTTGATACATGCTTAATTATGTGCACTGACATGGAAGTCCCGATCAGATGAAAAAACATTTTTTTAAATGACATTATGCAGACAGGCCACAAATTAAAACAAAATAAGTAAAAACAGACATTGATACTTTAAAATATTAACAGTACAATATAACAGTTACTAACTTGTGGTCTGCAGCCATAGGGCTGAAAGTGATGCACCAGAAAATCTGTTATTTCTTAAAGGTGGTTTTCCTTGTTAACAGGGGTGTAGTACTGATGATGCCCACTGCCAGGATTGAATTTATAATATGCTGAGCTATGAATATTTCCAACAAATTCTAATGTAATGCAAAGATTCTTCCTCTTGTAACAAATTATTATTCTGATCAAAGTTGTCAGATGTACTGGATAGGGACTGTGATAAGCATCTGAGTACTGTTTCAGCAAATGCCGTTTCTATGAAGGCAACATACTGAAACCACTTTGTGCAACAGTGGAGTTTTCAATTTTCCTCACTGATGAGCGAACCTATAATACATACATGTATATATCTGTGAAATATGGGGGTATCTCTCCACATGGGGCTGTACAAGGGTGGGCTTGCCATTCTGCAGAAAAGCTTCTGTCTAAATGTCTCTGAAAGGGGTTTCAGCAAACTGTATTCAGAGTTTAGGTAATTGCTAACATGGCAGTAATTTTATAAACGTGAATCCCAAGATTGTTCTGTATTATGTATCTTAACTACAAGAGAGAAAAAAAAAACAGTCCAGAAGTCCTTTTTAAAAGTGAGAAACTCCCCACAGTAAACAGTTTGCTACCACCTCCACAGACCTTACTTGCAGTGATGAGTAAGTAAGGCATTTTATGCTTGACGTCAGTCAGCAAAGTTACAAAACTCAGCTATCAGGGCAATAATATCTAGCTTACAAGTGTGTGAGAGAAAAGTCTGTATACAACAGGAATGAAAAGTAACAGTTCAGGAATGTGATGAAGCTGCCTCAGTGTCCATTGTTGCCTATTTTTTGTTTAATTTCTGACTTCCACCCTGTACTTAATGAAATGTTCCTCTGTAGTCCAAATCCCAGGGGGCACTAGGTTGTTGTATTTGGGTATTGCCTTGCCTTGCTAAGGGGACTTCATCTGGGGATCTCTAAAGAAAATGTTGGAAGACTTGAAGTTCCTTCCATCTTGATCAGAAGCCACAAGAGTAAGTGGGCAAATGTATCTCACAAGTGCTGGTCAGCATATAATTTACCTTGGTTTTGAAGATGACTTACCTGTAGACTTCAGAGCCCTGTTCTGTCTTTGATTGGTTGAATCTGGAACTGTACAACATACTTAAAACTGTGGAGATGACAGTGAAGTTTAGGAGTGGTACTACAATATTATTCCCCCCCCCCTCCTTAATACTGCTAGGTCAGTTGTGGAATCCTTCAAGTTTTTGGGATCTCTTAGCTCCCAAGACTTGAAGGGGGAGACTGGTGTAGGGTCCATCATAAAAAAGGCACAACAGAGTGCAGTTTCTGCCACAGTTGAGGAAGTTTGACCTGCCACAGGGAGCTGTTGATTCAGTTCTATACAGCAGTTTTTGAGTAATTCTCGGCTAATCCATAGTGTGGTTTGGATCCCTGTCTAATCTTGACAAAAATAGGTTACATCAAATAGTCAGGATTTACAGAAAATATCATTGGTGCTAGTTTGCCCTCCTTACAGGACTTGTACTATTCTAGAGTCATGAAAAGGGCAGGGAAGATCATCACTGACCCTTCACATCCATGCCACCATCTTTATGAATTACCATCAGCCAGGCCTTATAGATTATTATACACCAAAACAAGCAGATCTAAGAACAGTTTTTTTTCCACAGGCCATTAAGTTCATTAACGGTTAACGCCGCATATTAGGTTGGGATATTCTTTTTCCCATGCCTCCGAGGATTCTACAGTATTGTTTACATATTGTTAATACTTGTTTCTTTCAGAGTTTATTTCAATATTTCTTGCACTGAGTTGCACTTTGTACCTTGTATGCATATTTATTTATTCATTTTACATTTGTTGACCAGGATTGTCTGACCTAGCTGAAGAGCCTTTATTCAGCAGAGGCCCAGGAGAAAAGCTCCAATATATTAAACAATTTTCATTATAAATTAGCATTAAACTGCAATGTTACAGGATTATTACAAGGCATTAAGTAGCAATAAAATGTTATACAGTGTCAATAATCAAGAGTATAGCAAAACTATATCAAGATGTATAAAAAATGTTATTAATATGAATATAGTTTTTGGTGTAAGTGGTTACAAAAACCCAGTTTTATCATATTGTAGTTGCATGAAGGCAAGGCCGTTACAATAGAAAGTTTCTGTGAGGCAATTTGCCTAACAGATTTTAGAAGACAGTAGAAAGAGTAGTTAAGTAAGATTAGAGAGAGCTAGTGAAAAGAGAGTTAAGGGTAGAAAGTAGATTAAGGTATGAGAAGTAGGGATGTTAAAGGAGGGAGAGTACAGGGACAGAACCAGTGACTTCTGATGTGCTCTTTAGTGCTGTCTTAAATTGTTTAGGATGTATAAGGGTCCTGATTTCTAGTGGGAGCCTATTCCAAGCAATAGTGGGGTGATAGCTGTCATGTTGTGTCCAACTTTAGACTTGGGTTTGTAGATTTGTAGTAGGCCTTGGTCAGAGCTTCGAAGAGGTCTGGAGGGAGAATAATGGGAGATGAGAGGGGATAGTGGTGGGCAGTAGGAAGGCTGGTATAGGATGGAATGGGTGATCTGGAGCTGAGAAAGAAGAAGCTGGTGGGGTAATTCAAGTCAGTTTAGGTATTTTAGAGAGAGACAGCGATGGGATTTGTAGGTTTGTTGGACAGCAAATCTAGCAGCCTTGTTGTAGGTAGATTCAAGTTTGGACAGGGTTGCTGAGATAAGACTTGTGAGAATTTGAGAATTGTACATTAGACTGGGTAGAAGGTAGGTGAGAGAGCAATCTTGGCTTCAGAGATAAGGAATTTCTTGTTGTGGTAAAGGAGCCCTAGTTTTGAATGAGTCTCTGTGATAGTTGACATGCAAGTCAAATTTAAGCTGATCGTCGATGGTTACGCGCAAGAGCTTAGTGCTGGATTCTACCTGAATGGGAGTGTTAAGGGACTGTATGGAGAAGGAGGGTTTAATATTGTTGAACTTTTTAGGTAGGAAGAGTATCAGCTTTTTTTATTTTTTTTTTTTTTTTTTTAGGGTTAAGGATGAGCTGGTTGTTGGACAGCCATTTTTCAACTAAGTTAAAAGATGCCTGTGTAGCTGAGAAGAGCTTAGAAGGAGAGCTGGCTGTGGTGATAACTGTAGAGTTATCTGCATACTGCACTAAAGATAACTGAGGACAGCAGGTATAGAGCTGATTAGTAAAGATATTAAAAAGTAGGGGCCCTAGGATAGACCCTTTTTTACAGGGAGAGGAGGGGAGAGTGCAGAGTGCCATCTCATTGACTGAGATCTGTCAGTGAGGTAGCTGTAGAACCATGCAACAGTATGAGAAGTTGAGGTTGTGCAGTTTGTGCAGCAGAAGGCAGTGTGAGACAGTGTAAAAAGCTTTTGAGTGGTTCAAGAATAAGCAAGAAATAAGTTTATGGTCATACATGGCTATAGAGACAGTGTTGAGGAAGTCTAATAGAGCTGAAGTGGTGCTGTGTTTGGGTCTGCAGACATGTTGAGTGGGTGTAAGCAGATTTTCCTGCATTAGATACTGCATAACTTGTTTATGAATACATTTTTCTAGTACTTTAGAGAGAGGGGAGAAGATAGTGATATATTTAAAGTTGGAGATATCAAAGGAGTTGCCTCCTTTGTGTATAGGTAGAGTGTAGCATTGTTTCCAGGTGGAAAGGACTTTAGATTCAGAGACAGAGCGATTGATTAAAATAGATACAGGGAAAGCAAGAGAGTCAGCTGCTAGTAGAAGAAAAGTGGAAGGAATATTGTCAGCTGATGCTGAGCATGGTTTTAATTTAGAGAGTAGAGTTTTGATGTAGCTAGTAGGTACAGGTTTGAGGGAGAAGGTACTTGAGGTAGTATTAGGATTAGGCTCAGAAAAGTTGGAGATGTTAAAAGTAGAGAGGTTCGGGTTAGGGTTCAATAGCTTATATATTGAATCGATAAAATATGTATTGAAGATAGTGGTAGTTTCTTCAGATGTCTTGTCTGGGCATGGATTGTGGAAGCTATGATTTCAGGGATGTAATATTTTGTGAATAGAGTTCCAGAATTTCTTAGGATTAGATTTTAAGGCTGTGAGAGGTTCTTTATCAAAGTCCTTTTTATCTTTGTGTTTTTTTGTCAGATTTCTGAGTTCTTGATATTTTTGCTAATCTGCAGGGAGCTTAGTTTGGGACCATTTTTTCCTTAATTTGTCTCTAGCTATCATAAGGGTATGAGTGGCTTTTTAAAGCCATGGAGATATGGTGGACTTGATTTGGACTTTGCAAGGGGGAGCAAGTGAGCCTAAGATGCTAATGAAGGTGGACTTGAAAGGTAGGACTGCGTCTTCTAGTGGGAGTTGGGTAAGGAATTTCCAGTTTACTTTAGAAAGGAGGGCATTAAAGGTTTCTGGCTGGGAGTTGGAGAGTTTGCGACACGTGATACATCTTGAAGGTTTTGAGAAGTGGGGAGTGAACCTAAGCACTTTTATAGGGGAGTGATTGTTCAGGGTGTTTGGTAGGGTTTCAGGGATGTGATATTTGGAAGGATTAGATACATGTACCCAGTCATTAAGAGTACTAGATGTGTGAGAGTTGTTTGTATGAGTAAGTTGGGAGATTAGCTGAGTAAAGCCATATAAATTAATATGGTTATGATAGTTTGGATTACTGAGAGTTAACCAGTTAATGTTGACATCCCCAAGGAGGATAGTTTGATTGGGAATGTGTAGAGAAAAGTATGAAATATTTTCAAGCAGAGGAATGTTGTCTCTTGGAGGAATATGCATGGCTGCTACTGTGATAGTGGTGTGGTCATTGATTTTAAGGTTAGCTGTAAGTAGTTCAGCAGGAGAAAAGGATGGGATAGGTTTCATAATACTTGTAATGGTGAGGTGGTTGGTTGTAGATGGCTTATACCAACCCTTTTTTGTTTTGGCAGTCTATGCAGAGTACATTATAACCAGGGGGGAGAATGTATTTATCAGAGGGTTGGGGTTTTAGCCAAGTCTCTGTTAGGGTAATGACCTCAGGAGTCTGGAAGGCTATCCAGGCATGGATTTCACTAACTTTGTTTAGAATACTAGTGACATTCATAGAGTAAAAGGAAATATGTTTATTTGGAGAAGGAGTTTAAGTAGGGAGAGGTAGAGTTATGCATGGTGGGGTGATGGATGGGCCCAATATTTGGATGTATGTCTCCTCATAGAAGCAGGGCTACAGGAAGTTGGTAAAGTTTGAATTTAAGGTTGTAAGTCAAGTACTTAGTCTTGGTTTTATATGCTAGAGAGTGAGGGGGAGGAAGTTTGATTTTAGGCAGAGGGATGTTCATGGAAAAGATAGAGGAGGAGATTGTAATAGAGTACTGCATAGATGAGAAACAGTTAGTATAGGGATTAGTGGGATCTCTGTGGACAGGTGGTAATGGAGTAGTACAAGATGTAAGAATGAGAAGAAGTAATGGAGGCAAGAGGAAAATAGAGGGGGTTGCAATAGCCATGGCCTAAGGTGGGGAAGTAGGATTGGGATGGAGTGAGGCGTGGGTAAGGGACTAAGAAAAGTAAGTTGTTGGACCTGTTAGAGAGTTGAAGTAAAATTTAAGTGAAACAATCTGTAGGGGGAGTAGGAGATATGTAGGAAGAAAGAGGATTTGCAGCAGACTAAACTATGAAGTGATAAGTAAAGGAGGGTAAGGTGTTTACAATGTTTTAGCAGACAGGAAGGGGTGGAGTCAGGGTGGAATAGATTAGTTGGTTAGGTATAAAGGAAATATGGGGGGGGGGGTGGGTGGGAGGTGAGCAAAGTGAGTCTGAGCATAGCGGAATGAGCCAGGAAATGGCAGTCAACACAAGAAACAATCAGCCGGCTGGGAAGGCAACAGTAAGGAGCATACAGTGAGAGCCAGCAGGTAAGTAGACGAGGTGGGGACAGAGAAGGAAGAGATATTCAAGTGAGGTATACACAGGTATTTGCAGTAAGATAAAAGCAGTTAAAAGAGAAAAACAGAGTATAGCTAAGAGAGAGTTGAAACTAGGGTTGTGACTAACTTATAGTTGGCAACGAGAGACAGAGGCAAGGTTTCTAAACAGGTGAGTATGGAGGGTCTCAGTGGTATGCAGGTATCCTGTACAGTAGACAGACAAACTAATTTGGTATGAGCTTAGAACATACTTTTAATGTAAATATGTATATTTACTTTTTTGTCTTGTTCTTAATAGTTGCATGTGTGTCGTTTGTCTTGTTCTTAATAGTTGTATGTATGTCATTTATGTAATTTATACTTGGAGAGTCACTGAAACCGATGTCAAATTCCTTGTATGTATGCATACTTGGCCAAGAAATGTGATTATGACTCTGAAATGCTGCTCAAAAGTTAGTTATTGAACAAGTTTTCTTTAAAAAGTTTGTGATATTCTGCCCCTGTAAAATGCTATAATATTGTATTTCTCCCTCTCTCCAGCGCTTCTACTGAATGCACTTTTATTAGATTCAGTCATGTTTGGTAACTTTCAGAACGGTCAGCCTTTTTTGCATTTTCATTATTACAGATTGCTCATTTGTACTGACCCATTGCTCTTCTATCTACACAGTCAATACCATCCCAGTGTAATCTGTTTTGCCCCCACTCACTTGTGTATATCTTTCTTATTATATGAATTTAAAGGTTTTATTTCAGCCAGCTGTGTCAGACATTTATTCATTAATGACATTTAGTTTTCCAACTCAGAAGTTTCTGTGATTCTTCCACGGGGTTCACTCAGTCCTTAGCCTTGATCAATTCTTGAGCAGGAACTAGACAAATGGGTGCCCTGGGCAGTCCCCAGACTGATGTCCCCAAAAAAAAAAAAAAACACCACAATATCTGTACTGTTTCTGGCCATGGTAACTGCCGTCTTCCCCTTCAACAAGCCCTAGCTCTACAGCACTGTCTACAGATACTACACACCACATCATTTAATAGACAATGAGTTTGTGTCACTGTACTCTGAAGCTGACCAAGTTCCTTGTATTGGCTTTCACAGTTTGCATTGTTCATGGCTGAAGCACAGAATGTCCATTATATTTCTGGGATATTAAAATCTGTAGCCCTTCATGACAGTTGTCATTTCTTTCACTTTATTCCTTACTGCATGGGAAGTGTCATCAGACGTCTCCTCAGAAGGATGCTTTGTTACAAAAAGCCTAGAATGTGTTTCTATATGCACTCCTCATTCTATGCATTTATGACAGTTTTATTGTATTATTTTAGTATCTGGGCTCCCATTTTGTTGCAAGCTTCAGCAAATAAGGAAGATTATGAAAAAGGTATTTTGCAGCAGTGGATCCCAAGCCGCTCTGAAATGGTAGTGGAGAGACTGGTAGTGAGATGAAATTAATATTTAGAAAACTGCAGTGTAAATGACATTAGCACAAAGCCAGAAAGTTCAATGAACTACTTTTATGGCAAGGAAAATACCAGTCAAGACAACAGAAACTTTTTTTTGTGTTACAATAGAGCAAACTATTTGCAAAATGGTACATGCATTTGATGGTAAACGAAGGCCAGAAGCATGTCAAAGGGTTAATATACATGAATCTTTGCCTTTTGTATGATCTCAATATGTAATACATGTGGAGCATTTGATGTCAATGAAACAGCTCCCTGCAGATAGACGGATAATTCTTAATGCTAGAAAATGTATTTCACAGGCGGTAAGTGCAGCATCATGAGAATTTCCAAAAAGGATGTAAATTATGATTTTAGAATATATGGTTAAAGCATGAAAAATCCTACCACCACCATTAACCATGAAAAGAAATTGGAAAACAATTTACATTTTGCCCATTGTTTATCTGCCAAGCTGGTAAGCTAATTCTGTGCATGATCTAATTGTAAAGAACCTATGCAGTCACTTCAGAGAGATGATCACCTGACTGACCTGCCTTACTATTGCATACAATTCTGCCTGTAAACACACACACCAACATTCTTATTATTATATGTAAGACGTAATCTTGGAATATACAGATTAAAAGCAAATTATTTTTTGCAAGGCAGCAAGCTCCCTGGTATATCCTTGCTGATTAAAAATACCAATTCTAACATTGCACAATACCAGGAAATGGCATTGTCCATATGTCAATCTTGCAAAAATGTTGATCAGCTATCCTGCGTATAGAAAGCAGTGAGCAGGAAGGATTACTGTGTGTGTGTATGTGTGTGTGTGTATATATATATATATATATATATATATATATATGAGTACACACACACTTAGAGAAAAGTAGAGAGAGATGGGAAAAAGAAAATAAACATGACAAATTAGTTCACAGGCAAAACTATCATAAGTTTGAGTGAAATGTTTTGAAGATATTCTTGAAATCACAGATTTATAAAATGTATTTAGAAAATAAATATAACCCATACAAATTGTCCCAAACTATCAGTGAGCATACACAGTGTTGTATCTACTACTTTTTATTATGCAGGAAATATACTCATCCAGGTATCTTCACTTTGCTTGGTGGCCATTTGTGAGATAATGTACAACTGGTCAAAGGGTTATCTTAACCAGTAAGGGGAATAATGCCATCTATCACAGACTGGGTGAAATGAATATTGTAATACTAAGTTAATGGAGGACAGGTGGTGTGCCAAATTTGGGAAGGTGTAGGTGCAACTGTCAAAAAAAAAAAAAAAAAAAGATGCATTTAATTAGCGTATAAATCCCTGTTCAAAAACTTTGTTTTTGTTGGAATAGGATTCTGAGTGATTTTATAAATCACTGACCTGGATCCGATACAGATGAAGACCATCAACAAAAAGGCAGAGTTACAAGTACAAGATGTTGCATTGCAAGCTATTGGAAGATTCATGCATAAGAAAAAAGTACAAAATAGATGAATATGGTCATATAAGCGTGGGAACCTGACAGTGACAGGGAAAGTGATATACATCGGGATCTAAAACTGTTTCTAACGTATACAGTCTTAAAACTGAGCCATCTACAGAACAGAGATATGTAATAGTAGTTTAAGAGTGAGATGCACATTTTGATACCTCAGTAATCCAAGAATTTAACTAAAAAAATCTAATAGGCAAGTTACATTTGGGTCTTTTGCTTAAGAATTTTTTTTTTAACTGCAATGCTATGGGGAAAAATTGGCACTCGATAACAAAACTCAGAAATGAGCACCTCTAACCAACAAGGGAAACGGGTCTCTCTCTCTCCCACTTCATGCTATCATGTTCCATAGTAACAAAACTGAGTCAGAGCTTGGGAAAACAAATGCTGTCCATTCTGATAGTTTGTATGTGTGTATATATATATATATATATATATATATATATATATCGTGTGTGTGTATTTATGCCATTCTGATATCCACATGTATGTCTTATATAATATGTACAGTAGAGAGTCCATTATCCAAAGTAATTGGGACCTAGGGTAGTTTTGATAATCAAACTGTTCAGGTTATCAAACATACAGTGGACCAGATAAAAAAAAGTCTAAAATCTTGTTTTTCTGCACGCAGGGAATACACTTTTCAACCATTCAGCGCTTCTAGTGAACAATAAAGAATATTTTTCACACACGAATTGGCTATAAGCTCAAAAAACATGCAGATGCGAATATGTGTAACATTTACATATTCAGACTTTGACTTTTCCTACCCAAAATCTTTGGAAGGCTGCGTTCAGGTAATTGAGACTCTGCTGTATATGGTATGTCGACCTTTCTGACATACATGTTGATATATATAATATGTATTTGTGTATATATGTATTAAATAGACAGCTATCACCTTCCAATAAACTTCTATACATATGTTTATAAATCACAACTTATAATTTGAAATATAGTTGACAATTTTGAGACTTCTGAGACCTTTTTTATAAGTATGTAATTTGTAATTAAGAATTTCAAGGAGAGCACTATAAACAGTGATATACAAACACAGTCCAAGTACTTAGCCAGTTCTTTATTCACGATTTGGTACCTCGGCCTTTCGCCTAAAAAGGATCACAAAAAGTGTATGCTAACAAAAGTATATATACACATTTATAATTGTATGATTGATTCTAATTTACAAAGCATCTGCAATTAATTAACTAAACAGCCATATTATTTTAAAGTAACATTCACAGTAAATCACACAATAAATTTGAAAGTAAAAACAGTCCGTACAAAAAAGTGTCATTAATTAATTAAATAGCTAGATGAATAAATACATACTATCATCTATAACTTAAATAATAATATTCATATTAATTCTAACAATTTAAATGCTCAATTCCAAATGAAGTCCACCAGGTTTCAAAGTATTATATTTTAAAATCATTTTGGTTTCTAATTCAAGTAATTTTTGAATAAATATACCCCCATTTTCAAAACAAAAGGGCTTACCCAAAATGCAAAACTTTAAACTATTTATGCAACCACCATGACCGTCAAAAAAGTGTTTAGTCACAGGGCTAGTTTCATTATGATTTTTAATATCCCTTAAATGTTCCAGGATACGAACCCGAACCATCCTTTTGGTCTGCCCTATGTACCATATATTATTACATGAGCAACCTAGTATATACACTACTCCCACTGACCTACAGTTGAAGTAAAACTAGGGGAAAATGGGATACCATTAATCCTATCTAGATTAATGGCCTTCGCACAGATGCTACAGTGACCACAAGGATATGTACCTACTGGGAGATCTGATCTTTCATCTCCTTTCAAGAAGTTATAATTTAATAGCTCCTTTAAATTCTTCCCCCTCTTATAAGAAAAAGTTACATGTTTAGGAAATAAATGACCTATATTTTCATCTTCACTAATTAAATGCCAATACTTCCTCACCAACTTTACTACTTCATCCGATAGAGGGGAAAATTTGGTAACATAAAATAATTTTTCTTCCTCCATACTACTAGTAGTATTCTCAGATACTTCATAATCAAAATTAACCAAACTCTTTTCAAATTTTCGATACTCACAATTATTAATCCCCAATATTTTATTTTTACTCATTAATAAATAATCTATATTGTAACCTCTATTAATTAGCCTCAGTTCAACATTATTTAATTCCCTATACCTCTCATTTTCATCACTAGTGTGGTCAAAAATCCTTTTAAATTCACCTAAAGGTAGCGAACGCACTTAGTGTCCAGGATGCATGCTCTCAGCATGTAAGAACATGTTAACTGAGGTATCTTTCCTAAATGGTCTCTATCCAATATAGTCCTCATGATGATATAATGTTATATCTAGGAAATTAATCTTTTCTCTACTATATTCAAAAGAAAAGGTCAAACCATGATTATTTTTATTTAAGGTTTCAAAAAATTCAAGAATATCACCCCTGCATATCAAAAAAAAAAATCAATATAACGTTTATAAGTTATAACATTCTTTTTGTAAAAAGAACTTGGGTAAATATATTGTCTTTTAAAGTAACCCATGTACATAATGGCATATGAGGGTGCAAATGCATCCCCCATAGCCGTTCCTTGTAATTGCAGGAAAAATTTATTATTAAAGGAAAAATAATTATGAGTAAGACAAAATTCTAGTAGTTGAATCAAGAACATAGTTCTAGGTCCATCACCTAGCATCTCACTAACCGCTTCCAACCCCCACCTTTTATTAATATTAGTGTATAGGGATTTCACATCAATCGTCACCCAGTAATAATCATCACACCATTTAACATGGGAAAGTTCATTTATTAATTCTTGAGTGTTAGAGATATGTGCTATCACTTTACCTAACTGTTTTTTCAGATGAAAGTCCAAAAAAAGATTAACATTACTTAAAAAGGAACCTATTCCTGACACTATTGGCCTACCTGGAGGTTTTTCTAGACATTTATGCACTTTAGGTAGGACATAAAAAATAGGTGTCAGTGGGTTTTTAACATATAATTTGCACACATCACTATGGCTAAAAAAGCCAAGACGTCCCCCTCTTTCCAGTATGTTCAATAGCTCAATGTTGAATTCTGTTACAGGATCCTTGACTAAACATTTATATTCAGCCTCATTCTTAAGTAAATCATTTACCATTTCACAGTAAAAAGATTTATCTGTAATGACCCAATTGCCACCTTTATCTGCACACTTAAGGATACATTTTTTTTTAATGTTTATCATGTTTTTTAAAGCCTTCCATTCACTTTTATTCAGATTATATTGTTTCTGATTCTTATGGAATTTGCTCATTAATAAGGTCATTTCTTTAAATATAATCTTAAAAAATGTGGCAATAACAGGAACCTTAATATTGGGTGTAAATTTATTGTTTGAAGCTAAATAAGGTGTAATACCAATTTCCCATAACCTGTGTAAAAGTTTTAAATATTTTCATTATTTTCATCCACACTGACCACATTTTCATCTTCAAAACAGAAATCAGCATTTTCATATTCATATATAGATAAATTTAACAAATAGTCATCATCACCACATTCGATGTCATTCTCATTAAATGAACTATTCACAGTGTTAACAGTGTAATTCAAAAAATATACTTTTAAATACAACTTTCTGACAAACATTTTCAGCTCCATATACAAATCCAAAACAAAAAGTAGAACGCTGGAAACCAACTCTCCACAAAAAGACAGCAAACAGACCAGGAAATCCACCAAAGTATCCGGCAGCCAAACTCACAATAAGGTACAGCAAAGCAGAGTAGTAACCACGAATACCGCTGACAAAGATAGTACTGAAAATCTTTTATTAACGCCAAATTTTCACCACGTTTTCGTTGACCAAGCAACTTCTTCAGATAAAATCAAAAAATCATACACTTGTTTAAATACACTTGCTAATTGATGAAGTAATTAATTGTTTGCAGATTGAAGATATTCTTAAAGTGATATCACAGTATATGAAGCCCCAGTATACAAAATATTGCACCCGACATGTCCGTATTCAATTATATTATGTTAAAAAATAATTTTACAAACAAAACTATTTAAAATGCATACAAATTGTGTGTATATATAATAAACTACATACTCAAATCACAAGAAAACCTTGTTTTTTGTATAAATATACACTGTTTTTACAAATAGATGTTATTGTTAAAATATGTTAAAATAATACATAAAAAGCCAGATCTGAATAGTTTACATACTACTTGACCATTACAATTGGTCAGCCTTAAGTTTTAAATAAGGCATAATAGAGATATACAAATCCCCAAGAGAAGGAAAATGCGTGGGCACAAATTTGCTACCTTTTAGTAACACTGATCTCATATCATCATTGATATCCAAATTAGAAAGATTAATTAAACATAAAGTCCGTTCATCAGACACACTCACATTTTCATTCCTTGAAACGGTTTCTTCCCTTTCTACCGTTCCTTCCTCGACCCGATTTATTATTCTGAAAGGAAATATCAGTTTTGGAAGAATTCAAGGAAGCATTTGCGCCCTCATTACCAACACTGTCATTGTTAATTAAGTCTACGAATGTAACATTTTTGGCACCAAAATTATTTCTCTCTCTTTCCTCCCGAGGACGCTGACACACTACGCTGCCTCTGTGAGCTTCTCCTGACCTTTGATCTGCTACGCGTCATCTCACGCTGCCAGGAAAAAAGGACGCCAGTTTCGTAGTCCTTCATATTGCGCAACACTTTGTTCCTTTTCCGCTGTAAAATGTCACTCTCTAATTTGGAAATCTTTTCTTTAATTAAACAGTGACCTATGAAATGATGATTTCTATGCATTTTTTGTTAAGTGAGAATGACTGTTAATTCTTCAAAAAAGTGTCATATGGGGGGGATGGAGCATAGATGGCCAACTGAGAGCAGTGAATTTTGACAGCTCCATAAACAAGTATAATAGGAATATTTTATTATTTTCAAGTTTAAATTGTCAGAAATATATAGATAAACTACTAAACTACATAAATATCAATTTTGGTGGAGATGTACAAAAATTTTCCTGTCAAGTAACTTGGATATGTATTGAATCACTGAAGATGAACAACTCGAGGAATTCTCATCCAGATGCTGCTTTAAAAAAAAAAAAAAAACTGCAATTGATGACATCTACCTTACAGGAATGGACTTTTAAGATGGATGGCTTTAAAAGTGACTTCGGAAACCTCAAATTAAATTCTCATAAACAGACTGATGCTCTTAAGGAACTATTACAGTAACACCACACAAAAAGAACAAATATAGAGATTTCTCTAAATGACATTAAAGGGAGACTCTGAGGAAGAATTCCAAAAAGAATTTCTGCTTAAACAGAATACATGGCTACTTAACAAAATAGATGACTTAGAAAACAGGGAAAGGAGAAACAACATAAGGGTCTTTGGTCTGCCTGAAAACACTGAAGGAGAAGACAATATTTCTTTCTTAACCTGGATTCCTTAATCTTTAGACTTGAAAGAGGGACTTTAATTTGTAATTGGAAGGGTGCATAGAGCACTTCGTAAACCTGCTTCTAACTCAACAAATACTCTATCTAGATCCATAGTTATAGCATTTCTTTCATTTCTGGACAAGGAACTAATATTAAAATCTGCTTGGAGAAAATCACCCTTAAAATACAATCAAAGCCTGATAAGATTTGACAATGATTATTCTTCCAGAACACTAGAACATAGGAGAAAGTCTGGCCAACAATATAACGGTTGAAACAAAACAACATTAAAGCACATCTGGCCTTTCCAGCCAAGATAAAAATACTTTTTGCCAGTGAGATGAGAACCTTTAATGACTTAGAAGCTACTGTATTTATAAAAAACAACATAATGTCTGTCCCAGAAGAAATGGAATGGATGATCCCTACTCTTAAAAGAATAAAAGAAACAAATCCTTGGACTGATGCTAGAAAGAAGAAGAAACAAAAAAATGATTCCAAGATAGCTGTCCCAAAAAATAACTTACAACTACATCTCTCAAAGTATGAATTCATATGGTACATCACTTGTCATCTGTTTTTATTTAAAAAAGTGGGTTTCTTAAACAACTGAGAAAAAGTAATGATTTATTCAGAAAGTTCAGAGTCCACTCATTCACAAACAAAGGTAGGTCAAGATGGGTTACTATTTACATTATATACAAGACAAACAAAGCTACAATAAATACAAACATAGAAGTTTCTATTCCCCTACTTGAACTCTGTGAATACTTATCTTGTTCATGTTTAATGGTTTTTACTTATAATAATTTAATTAATTCCACAAGGTACCATTCATCAGAGTTCAGACTCAAATGTAACAAATTATCGTCATATATAATGGCAGTAATAGTGTTTTGAAAAAAAATGCTGTCATGGAGGCTAATGCCTTCGTCAGTTAAAGTATGATTTAGAAATGTCATATATCCTGGTTAAATAGTAGCAAGCTCTTAGTACAAATGTAAAAGTACAAATTAAAGTACAAATTAAACGCACACCGTACACACTGTAATACATTGTTGTTGTTTTGGGGGGGTGTAGTGCGATAGCGTTACACGTATGGGCACCCTCTTAATATTTAGACTTACTATACATCTGGGACATAACTGTAGCCCTGTTCAGTACTTCACACACAGGCACTGACAACACATTCAACATTAGCATTTGTATGTTTTTACATGTTAATGCTCGTTGATATAACATCCTGGTTTGTAGTAACACACACACACACGTCTCGCTTTTGAGAAGTAGAGTGTAAAATAACTAGAATGCAATGCATGAAACACATTGAACCACTGTGTTTAACTCAAATTACTTGTTAAGTTTTCTTGATTTTTGCATATTGTCTTTCTCTTTAAAAGGTGAAAAGTATGTCAGCACTGCTCTGACTCTGAAAGAGTTAACTTTAAGTAACATCTGTCATGTGACTACTTGTGCTGCATTTAAATTCCCTTTGACTTAGAGTGCATTTGTCTGAAGAAGTCTTTATATTAACAGACAAAAAGCGCTTTACACTTGGATTTGGTGATTCTTGTTTTTTGGCTTATTTTGGACTTTTTTCCATTACAACACTGCTTTTTAAAGGACATTGATTTTATTAAATACTTGTTTGTGGACACTGGCATTTTTCCTGAGCCATTGTTTTTTTTCACATTATTTTTTTTTGTTCTTGGTGGTTGACTTGTTTGTTCATGGCTGCGGGAAACAGTGACAACGTTCTTAACCTTTCAGGTTCAGAAATAGACGGAAGAGGCAACTTAACAGTATTGCTGGAGGCAATGAATCAACGTTTGGAGAACCTAACAGCCAGAGTTGAATGTTTATCTCAACCAAGTGCTACACAAACACAAAGGGTTTTATCCAGCACTCCAGAGGGAGCAAATGGAACCAACTCATCAAATTTTCTAATTAACACAGTTCCAGTGACCTTCCTGATGTTGAGGTAGACAAACTGGACAATACTATCACCAACTACAAACTTGTTACCAACGCAAAAGGAGACTTTAACATTTACAACTACACTGAGTTTACCATGGACAACAGTTTGGTTGAATTACTTGCAAATGGACTTAACTTTGTTCCATCTAATACGGGTGATGTGGTTGAAACTCTGTTAGATTTTAAACTTTACATTAGAAAGCTCAATCTAACAGCTTTACTACGTGATGGGACACCTAATAGGTATGCCTTCAAGTTAGCAAGCACCTATAATCCACCTATACATCCACTCATTCACCTTTTTGACCACATGTGTTAAATAGAAATAAGGAAATTGTTTAGTAAGAATGTTTGTTCTACTGACCATCATAATGTCTCCACAGAGGACAAATTGAAGTTAATACAATTTAAAAACCTACTCATTCATATAATGAAATCAGATAAAGGTGGCGGGTTAGTAGTAATGGAAGGGAGTCAATACATTGATAAAATGACAAAACTTCTTGAAGGTGAGGCTTACCAAGAAATGAGTTTAAATGAGTTAAACCTAGCACAAAATAGAATAAAAATGTTTATTAATGACTTATTTATCGACTCACTGACTGATGTACATATCAACAGTTATTTAAACTTGCCATCACCCCGACTACCCTCCTTATTTGAGTTGCGCAAAATTCACAAAGACCTCAGTGACCCCCCTATGAGAGCACTGGTAGACTCTCGTCAATCTATCACATACACCTGTGCTAAGGTGATTGATTCCATACTGAAAATGTGTGTAAGTAAAGAAAAACAAATTTGCAAAGATTCATGGTCATTCCTCGAACAAATAAACACCCTTGAATATAATGATGAAAAGAATTTAACTATTGACTTTTGTGATCTTCACACGTCTATTCCCCACAACACTTGTATCGAGTGGGTAGTTGAATTCATCTGTTTAAGAGGAGCAAGTGACTCTGAGCAAAGATTGAACAGCTTTTGGGTATAGTTTTGAAATACAATTTCTTTGCTTTTAACAACATTTACTTACAAAAAATTGGGGTAGCTATGGGCTCCCCATGTGGAGGCAGTTTTGCCAACTTAGTTATGGCCCATTGGTAACATAAATTTGTTCTTGAAAACATAAATTTGAAGAATAGTATTTCCTTTTATACCCGGTACTTGGACGATATTTTCATTATAATTTCAGGTGGCAGTACTTTAGCAAAAGAACTGGTTGAATATTTTAACAACACTACTGATTTTTTAAAATTCACCAGTGTTTACCAAGAGTTGAGTATTAGTTATCTTGATGTACTCTTATCAAAAAAACATATTGGGGCAACACTATACAGCTAAAATTTATAGAAAGAGTACATACTCTAACTCACTCTTGCATTTCAACAGTTGCCACCCTTTGCACCAGAAAAAGTTCGTTATTAAAGGACAAGTTGTATGGGCTGCAAGAATGACCACCATGCAAAATGATTTTTTAGTGGAGTGTAAAAACTTGTATGATATGTTTTCACACAAGGGTTACCCCACTGAATTAATCAACAACATAATAATGGAAGTCCAAGTTAAAAGAGAAAAAGGAATGTACAAACCAATTTTGAACAAGGACATCCCACTAGTACCAAGGGAGTCAAATCTAGATCTTGACACAACTGTCGCTGAACAGACTAACCACACAAACACCTCTAACTATAACACACTTGAGAGTAGAAGTTCAACACAAACAACCAGTGGAAGCATTAGGTTTGTTTTCACTTTCAATATAAGAGCAAGAGAAGTGGTGGACATATTGAAAAAAAACTGGCACTTGCTCACAACTGATAGAGACATCACCCAAAAGTTAGGACCATCACCGATTGTCACTTACAGGCTTGGTAAAAATATAAAAAACATGATAGAAGGTCGACACAGCAACACATGCAGAACAGCAGGTATGTTCCGTTGTGAGATGTGTAATTATTGTAAGTATATAGACATAGGCAGCAAGTTTATCAGAGATAGAAATTATGTTCTGAGAAACAAATTCAACTGTAACTCTAAAGGTGTAGTCTACCTGGCTTTGTCAACTATGCCCAGCCTTCTATGTTGGGAAAACCGACAGAATGCTTCATGACAGGATCTACAATCACATATGCAATCAGTAGACACAAACAAGAGAATGCGCTAGCAAAGCACTGTATGGAAAAACCCAACCACTCGTTTAAATTTAAAGTTATTGAGCAAATACAAGATCAGGACAATTTAATCCATACTATGCTTAGAGGTGGCTCCAGTTCACTAAATTTAGAAAAGATAGAACTTTTATGGCAGTTACGTTTGGATGCATGTTGCCCACCAGGATTGAACGAAGTTTATTCGCTCGCCTGTATACCTAAGAATTGGTTACGTTAGGTGTACAATTTTGCACTTAATGCACACAGTCCTCCAATGCGCATACTTTGCATTTGACCAACCAGAAGATAGGTGTCTATTACTTGTTGTGTTTTAGTACATTTTAAGGTAATTTGTTTAGTATTTAATGACATTGTTTTAATAAGTGTCCAACCCTGTTCTGACAGGATATTAAACACACACCATACACACGGTTTAATACATTGTTGTTGTTTTGGGGGGGGTGTAGTGCGATAGCGTTACACGTATGGGCACCCTCTTAATATTTAGACTTATTATACATCTGGGACATAACTGTAGCCCTGTTCAGTACTTCACACACAGGCACTGACAACACATTCAACATTAGCATTTGTATGTTTTTACATGTTAATGCTCGTTGATATAACATCCTGGTTTGTAGTAACACACATATACACTTCTCGCTTTTGAGAAGTAGAGTGTAAAATAACTAGAATGCAATGCATGAAACACATTGAACCACTGTGTTTAACTCAAATTACTTATTAGGTTTTCTTGATTTTTCCATATTGTCTTTCTCTTTAAAAGGTGAAAAGCAATTCTGCACTGCTCTGACTCTGAAAGAGTTAACTTTAAGTAACATCTGTCATGTGACTACTTGTGCTGCATTTAAATTCCCTTTGACTTAGAGTGCATTTGTCTGAAGAAGTCTGTTTATATTAACAGATGAAAAGCGCTTTACACTTGGATTTGTTGATTCTTGTTTTTTGGCTTATTTTGGACTTTTTTCCATTACAACACTGGTTTTTAAAGGACATTGATTTTATTAAATACTTGTTTGTGGACACTGGCATTTTTCCTAAGCCATTTTTCTTGTTTTTCACATCAGTTTTTTGTTCTTGTTGGTTTACAAATGTCATCATTATTCTGTCTAAATATAGTTAATATCAATTATGCAGGTATTCCAGCTAAGAGTGCTGTTTGATCAATCTGATATGGTGTGTATGGATGCAGATGTGTTGGGCAGCTAGTACAAATGTCATTATTATTCTGTAAAAATAGTTAATATCAGTTATGGCAGGTATCATAGCCTCGAGCGCTGTTTGATTAAGCCTGACATGGTGTGTGTGGATGCAGCTGTGTCTGGCAGCTGTTGTGTGTTGCAGTTTGTCTTCCTGAGGCTGTGGGTTGCAGCTTGTGATCGAGGTTTACTGATGCTTGTGCATTAGGAGGAGACATTTGGTGTTTTAGCTTAGATCCTTGGGAAGGCGTTGAATGGAACTGTGATTTGGGATGTTTTGGCAGAGAATAGTTTTATGCTTTAGGCTTGAAGTTTTATAGTTTAGGCTTGAAGTTGCAGTGAAGTGAAGCTTTGCAAGCCTCTGGTATGCAATACACAGAGACACTAACAGAAACGGATGCTCCCAGGTTGCTATTGTAACAGAGTGATGATAATGCTTAACGGCTCTGAGGAGCCTCCAAGATGATTCTCGGCAGTGAAGTTATTGGTTTAAAAAAAAAAAAAAAAAATATATATATATATATATATATATATATATATATATATATATAATAAAATAAAAGGGTGGTTTTAAGCCACGTGTACACATATTGATGGTCTCCCAACACTTCGTTTAGCTCATTAAGTTGATTCTTGATATATATTAAAAAAAAAAAACAATTTTATATTTAAAATGTATTTTTGTCCAAACACATTAAGGAATTAGATAAGACTGGAAGTCTGACTTATTGTGAAAGACTAAGAGCACTTGGTCTTGTGCAGTACACTTTGCAGTGGTCTGGGAGGTGAGCTTGCTCGGACATGTTGGGCATATGGAGATAGCTGATTTTAGGGGTGTTTGGGGTTGCCAGGACGTGCTAGAGAGTCATCAGATTTCCTTTGTGGAAATATTGGTGGGAATGGAAGGTGTGTTGAGTGGTTCACTGGCAGAGTGGCAACTATGGAACAGGCTGGTAAAATGGGACAGGACAAATATTGGTTTGGATATTTTAAGAATAGCCTGGAAACATACCATATGAACTAGTAAATGTATTTTGGCAAAACTGGATTGGCATTGTTGCCCGTGCTTGAAGTAAGGATGGAGATATACTTTTAACAAATAAGAAACTAGAAGAGTCTCATAATTTTAAGTCTGTGAAACATACTTGGAATGGGCTAATAATAAGAATAAGCATTACATCCTATGGTCTCTCAAATAACAAAGCAACAGCCAAAAAAAAAAAACCACACAATTATGTAATGTATAATTTTAGTAAATCTAGACATAAAATATATAATCGTTATATAACTTGAAGCAGTCTGCTGAATTTAGATATTAGACAGGATTTAATAACATGGGCTTTATAACACTACTGTCTTAACTTGTCATAAATAACATACACTACATTGAACATTAAGGAAGCATGATGATTTTCTTATATAAGTAAATATGCATAACAAGTCATGTAATTCCTTTAACTTGAATTTTAGTTTTTGTAACCCATCTTTACCCATATATAACAGTTAAGCTGTTACCAAGGTTAACTAATGTTTATACATGATATCAAACTGACAGTTGTTGAAGGGAAACAATAGAAGCCTGAACAAGGAATGTCACAGAATGTAACAATCACATTCTGAACAAATTTTATTAAATTGACTCACTCACTTTAACCTATGCTGATTTATACAAAATAGAATGTTGCCATTTAAATCTAAATACTTTCAGTATATGCCATAAAATGGCAGTTTATGAATATGGAAAGAAACTTGAAATCATTAATCACATTAAGTGAATTTGTTTTGTTTAACCTATAATTTCACTCATTTTATAATAAGAAATGACAGATATGAAAATCCTTGTGTAGGAAATGGGTTGAAGAGGGATGCACATATAATTAAAATGTAACTTTCATCAATGTTCACATAAAACAAAGTTGATAATTTAAGTAAGTTAACAACAAAGTGATTACTTTAATGCTGGCAAACAATGAAGTATAACTTCTGATATATCCAGTAAAATACTTTGTGTTATAAACATTAGGTATAAATATTACCATCTATTTATATTAAGTAAAAAGTTTTGAAAGACTCCATCAATAAAGGTGAATATGTTTAACTGTGTGCTATAATCTTTTACTGAGGTTTTATATATGCTACATCCTACTTTACTATGAATTGTTTGTCATCCATCTTTCATGTAAATATTAATTGCTTATACAATAAGTAAACATATTGTATTAGAATTATGTCTAATCTACAATAGTACTGTATATGTTCAAAATAATATAAATATTGCTTATTCCTTTTACAAATATTCTCCATATGGTAATTCAATTTATGGAGCTCAGATGTTCTGTATTGTCAAGGTATGAGTGATAATCTGATGGACCTAGGTTTAACCATCAGATTAAGAATGATTTTCATTCCATGGCTAGTGCGAATCTTAGTTTTGTTAACATTTATTAATTTAAATTTATTTCACAAAAACATTTTTAGTATGCCTGACCAAAACATTACTTTATTGATAAACACTCAAAGTATGAAACTGAAAATTTCCTTTAAAAGCTCAAACATATACTTTATAGTTATCCATGAAAAATGTTTAATAGTCACAAACAAAAAATACATAGTCTAAATAACCTAAGATGGATTTAACTTTATTATCTTTACGTACCAATGACTTAAACAATCTTAGCAAGAGATAAAATCTAGTGAAATATTTAACACTGAACAAAGCACAAATTGTCTTCCTTCATGAAACTTATTTCGAAACAAATGACAATTTCAAATGGAATCCTAAGGAATATATTTTTTTATTTTTTATTTATTTTACATTTGTTGACCGGGCTAGTCCAACTGTATATATATCCGTTTACAGTAGAGGCCCGGGGAGAAAAGCTCCAGTACAGGCAAAACTAACAATGATATGTCACAAAAATAATTATCTTGAAAAAAATATAAAAGGTAAAAAAAGAGAATTGCAAAATAAAATCTAAATACTTATAAGATAAGTTCAACAAATTAAAAATAGGCATACTTTTACAAAGTAACTCTCAACAATAGAAAGTGAGGTTCGGAGCTCAGAAGGGGGGAAGGGTAGCAAAATTAGATGTGAGGAGACATACTTTCAGTCGGGATTAGTACAAGGACATAGCCATTGAGTTTTAAGATGTTCTTTGATATGTTTTTTGAACAGAGAGGTAGAGTCTTGATTAGTTATTTCTTGAGGGATACTGGTGCAATCCACTTACAAGACTAAGACAAAAGGGGTAACAATTTTATGGAAAACAAATGTGATTAACCCAGTAATCTTTTATAAGTATGAAGATAAAGAAGGCCTTATGGCGTTAGTAATAGTTAAATATAATAGAATATCTATACTGGTTCCCAGGCATTGGAACAGGAACTATTAAAAACACTTGGATTTCATTTCCAATAATTATGAAGGCAACTTAATATTAGTTGAAGATTTTAACTGTATATTGGATATTTCTGAAACTTCAAATAAGACTGCTGTGTACATGTGCTGTATCAAAAACATTAACAAGTGGGTAGAATCATTTCTTCTTATAGATATTTTCAAATTTTAAAGAAGATAAATCTTTATTTTCCCATCAAGATGACAGATTTGGTACCCACACTAGAATAGATAAAATATTTGCTGCCCATGACTTACACTCTAAAATCATTAATTTCTCAATCACTCCCTGCCCCTTTTCAAACTGCAATTCATTGATACTAAGACTTCAGAATGGGTACAAATCATTAATCTTTAACTCCAGAATTCCAGCATATATAACTAAAATTAAAGAGTTAAAACCCTGGTTATTATCTGAATTACAGTTCTTCTTAGATATTAATTACACCACAGAGATAAATAAAATAATTTTATGGGACTCATTAAAAGCTTACATATATGGTAAAGCCCTAACTTGGTATAAAAAAAAATCAGAGAATGGCATTCTGAATTATTAGATCTACAATGCAAACTTTTATCAGTAAAAACTGAAAAAAAAATCAAAATCATTTGGAGATGAAAATGTAGAAGTATTAATAAATACAACAAAATTCTAACGCACAAAACTAGTTTAGCTTTAGAAAAACTAAAAATTAATACCTTGGCCACGTACCCATATCTACATAATTTATCCAGAAAAATCAAAAGCTTATAATATTAAAAGTATCTGCCATGAAAAGAAAGCGAAACGTCTCAGATATAGGTGACATTCTTGATGCCTATACAAATCATTATATGGAACATTTCCAAAAAGAAAATATACATGTCAATCAGTTAAATCTAGATGAAAATGTTCTAATATAAAAAAACCCAGAAAAAATAAAACTAGATCTGCAAGCACCCATATCCTACGAAGAAATTACAGATACAATAAAAGAGGGTAAAAATAATAAAGCTACAGGTACTGATGGCATATTTATGGAAATATATAAACTTTTTCCTTCAAAGAACACAGTTCAACCACAAGCTTTAATACCACCCTCTTGGAGATATTCCTTAATCACACCAATCCTAAAGGAAAGCAAATCCCCAAACCTCTGTACCACATGTAGACCTATATCATTATTAAATAATGAATATAAGGTATTTATGACAATATTAACTGATTGAAAATATCACTATCCAAAACAATAAATAATGATCAAACTGGATTTATATATCATAGAGACATACATGACAATATTAAAAGGTTAATTTCTCTTATAGATTGTTAATAAAGAAAATAAATACTCGTAATTCACTTAGATGTAGAAAAGCCTTCAATTCCCTAAATTGGGACTATTTATTCAAAATCCCAACGCTGTTTGAATTTCCTGCATCCTTTGTTCATCTCCTAAAGAATATATATACAAATAATTTAGAGCATGTCAAGTTAGGTCCTTTTACCTCTGAATCAATACACATAAAAGGCACTAAACAAGGATGTCCCAGGTCACCAATTCTGTTTCTCTGGATATTGAAATATTGGCAGATTCAATTCAAAACAATATAACATTCAAAGGAATAGATGTTTTTGAACAATACAATTCTAAAGTAATGCTATTTGCTGATGGCATATTACTAGCATTAATACAAAAGTCATTAGAAAAATTAGATATATTTGAGAAATTTCATATGATTTTAGGACTCCATTTCAGTAAAGCAAAATTTTTATTTTAAAATATAAATGAACTGCAGACTAAGGGGGACCACATCATAAGGAAACACAAATTTACTTTAAAATGTTTACAAATTGAGTTATGTAAGGATAATAATGAATTAGTCTAAAAACTCCAATATCATTAATGCATTTAAAATCTCTGTGGAAAAATGGAACAAAATAATTTTAACATTTAAAGATAGACTGCAGTTAAAAGTGGTTTTACTGCCCAAGATCCTATATATAGCCTTGGCAATACAACTGTTAACAGAAAGGAATATACTTAAATTCATGCCAAATAAAATTTTTATGGTTTCCCAAAAGAAATAGAATAGCTTTAAGACATTCAAATACGACCAACAAACTGCAAAGACCAAAAAACTCCAAAAAGTGCCGACTGCACACAAAGAAGAACACTTAGTAAAACCAGGAACAACTTTATTACAAGCTGTAAACCAACAAATTCCGGTAGAAGTAAGCGCTTTCGGCGTGTACAAATGACCCGCCTTCATCAGACAATTAATGAACAAGGGCAAGTGCATTTTATACTGAACTGTTAACACAATGCGCCAATTAAATAAAGGCACATGATAAATTAGTACCAAGAATACTTTGTTTAAACCACTTAAAAATAAAAGCAAGCAGCATCAGTGGAAAAACCATGACATCTTATACTAAACATTACTATATTACATAGAATGAAAATAGCATAAACCTTCTGTGCACTAAAACTTGTATATATTTTTAAGTGGTTTAAACAAAGTATTCTTGGTACTAATTTATCATGTGCCTTTATTTAATTGGCGCATTGTGTTAACAGTTCAGTATAAAATGCACTTGCCCTTGTTCATTAATTGTCTGATGAAGGCGGGTCATTTGTACCAAAGCTTTACTTCTACCGGAATTTGTTGGTTTACAGCTTGTAATAAAGTTGTTCCTGGTTTTACTAAGTGTTCTTCTTTGTGTGCAGTCGGCACTTTTTGGAGTTTTTTAGCTTTAAGACATTGTATCAAACCATGGAAACAGGGAGGATTAAACTTTACTGATATAGAAGCATATATTAAAGCATCAATATCCAAAACAATCTCAGACAGGATAAGTTCAAATTACTCTGCAAATTGGAAAGAATTGCTAACTATAATATCAATAAATGAATTTGACTTACAAAAAAAATTCAGATAGATAATTTGCCATGGCACATATGTATTAGTATGTAATATAACATAACTAAACCCAATAAAACTCTTATGATTAATGATTACATTGACTCATTTAGAAAAATTATTAATGCAAATATAGATTTAAAAATCTGGTTTGATCTTTTAACACCATTTATAGTCACAAAGAACTTTCCACTTAAAATATATAGAGAAACTATTAATTACTGGTAACAGATATGATTTGTTTGTTGGCTCCAATGTATCAAAGAATTAGAAGTTTTAGATATGCAAGTAAAAAAAAAAAAAAACATGCAAAATTCCACAAAAGGACTGGCTAACTTTATAGAGTATGCTGTCATATTAGCAAGATTTAAGTAGAATAATTAGCAATTCTTCATTTAAAGAAATATCTAAATTTATGAAATACATATATGAAGTCATATATAATGTCTTTGACATGAGAAACAGTATTTCAAAATTTTACAAAATATTGATAAGCTGTAAAACAACACCCAAAAACTCATATTGGAAATATATAACAAAAGGACACTCAATACAGTTAACTGAAGATATTAAAACAAATATCTAATTATCGATAAAATATACATCCTTTACACAATACTGGAAAGTTTTTAATTGGAAATGCTTGCACAGAGCATTCTTAACCCCAGATAGAATCAGTAAAATTAGTTCTTCCATAAAAGGAATTTGTTGGAGATATGAGCAAGTACACAATGCGGATTGGAACCCCATTTGCTTTGTGTTAAAATTAAGCCATTTTGGAATGGTATTAACTTTTTACAAGCTTTATTTAATGAATCATTTTAACTAAAACTCTCGTATTATTAAATACGAATGAAGGTCCTCATTTGAATAGGTCAAACATGTATGTAGTATGGATTATGTTTGCAATTTCAAGGAAGTGTATAACAAGAAGATGGAATACAAACCATACCAACTTTGGAAGACTTCTACAGCCTATTGAAGACCACAGCATTATTGGGAATTAAAATTAAGAAGTAAGAATGTGTCCAAAGCCATTTATCAACAACGCTTAGGGTAAAGTCTTATCGTTGATTGACAGTGTACAATAATTGATCAGATACTCTGGTAAAGTATTGGATATGCTTATAAAGCAACTGTTTACATTAAGATCTGTTATAGTGTCAGGCTAATGTAAATAGTGTACATAGTTATTTAAGATGTTATGTACTAATACAATGGAATTCATTCAAATGTATTTGAAAAATAAAACAATGAGCAAAAAAAAGTGTCATGTGTTTTTGAATAGATTGAGTTTAAAGGATGGAGGGATGTGGATGCGTCTTGAAAAGAGCATTTAAACTCCTTGTATGAGCAAATAATGTTTGAAGTGCGACCCTTTAGGTAAAGGAAAAAAGATTTGTTCTCGCCCTATCAACCAGTTTTACATGTAATTGTATTATATATTTTGTGGCAGTATATTATATTTCATATGCTTTGAGTGTGCTAATACTGTTGAGAGTTAGAATGATCATTAATGCAATTTACTTTTTAAATACAAACAATATACTTATACGTTGCTCATAAACAAAGTTGATGAGAAATAACCGAGATGAAGGATATTGAAAAAAATCTGATGAAGTCTGTGAGGAAAAAAGCAGACACAGGCAAAGAACTGACGGAAAATGAACACTTGAACACTTCAACCCTGCTTTCTTAATTTTCCTTTATAAAAATGGAAAAGTATGAAATTCCTAAGTAGCATGATGGGAAGAAAAAAGGAACTAAACAGAAAGGGCAATAAAGAAGAATCCTACTGGTGATGTAAAGCATGCAAGAAGTCTGTGTGAAATTAATTAAATGTGGAGGGTAGAGAATGTTCTTTATAGCAACACATTTGAAGTGGTTGAAGTGAAATTGTGTGTGGTTGTGGGAGCATTCTTAGTCAACATGCGTGAAAAGGATATTGAAGTCATAACAGAAAACAATCATGGAATATTGCAGTGCTTAATATTGATGACTAAACATATTTACAGAAAAAATATTTTAGCTTAAATAAAAAGAACAAAGGCAGATGCAGAAAATTCTAAGAATATATAAACAAAGATTAAATTCAACAAAATTGTATGATTTGACAGGTAAAAAATCTTTTTTAAACCATTCTCTTCTCTTGCTTATCTTAAAAAAAACAAGGCATGCTTCCTGTTATTGACAACTAAATGTTACCTGAGAAGTGCTTATAGTGTAATCCCACCTTTCTATTGTACAGCAAAAACATGACTATAATTTACTGTATAGCCCATCCATAATCTCACCTGGGAGAGTGAATACAAGGGCCCAGCTAACAGCTGACCCTCGTGTTCATGGAGCCATGCCACTACGTCAACACCTGCACCCCTAATTACCTTGTTATGAAGATATCAAACACACAGAAACTAAAGGTTATGCTGCTAATGCTAGGAGTTTAAATCAGAAGCTGCACTCCTTGGAAGCACTCTTCTCCTTTGAAGATGTTGACATCCGTGCAGTCACAGAAACCTGGCTCAAGGCCACAGACAGTGTGCTGGCCTTGCAAGGTTACAATGCCTTCCACACTTTCAGACTGCAAACTGAAGGTATGAAAAAAGTAGGTGAAGTATCTATCTTCATTAAAGATGATTACACCTTTAGACTGGTTAGACAAGAAAACTCTGTGGAGCTACCCAGAGTCCAAATTACCGTGGGTAAGACCCCCTTCAGGTCATTCAGTTACAGGTTCCTTTCTAAGAACTAAGATGCCCACGCAGCTTATTTAGACCTATTTGGGACAATTAAGGTAAAACCTAACACCCTAGTCATGTGTGACTTCAGCTATCCTTCCATTAATTGGGAAACTTACATGAGCCCAAACTCACTCTCACAAAAGTTCCTGTACTTAACTCAAATGCCCCTGAACAAATAGTGCACCTCCCCACAAGGGGCTCCAATATTCTAGACATGATCCTTATCAATATGAGTGACAGATGCAGCACGTCAAGTATAGGGCCCACACAGGTTAAACCTGACCATAAATCAGTCATTTGTGATGTAGCAGTAGCACCAGAACTCTACAATGCAGAAGTCAGGCTAAAAAACTTCATCAAAGCTAACTATAGCCTCCTAAGGAAAGGTATAATGAACTTCCAAACTGCAGTTTTCACAGATGGCATTGCTGGCTGTATTGTTATACACTGATGCCCTGTATAAACATCTACACAAATGTATAGACACAGCTGTGCTAGATAGGATTAAAGCAAGATCCTTAAGTAAAAACAAACCATCCTGGTGGACGTCTAGCATTAATAAATTATACAATAAGCGAAAGAGGCTGCTCTCTAAAATGCAAAAGTGATGGTCCAGAACTGGAAGAGCACCCTCCTCAGCCTAAATAAGCAAATAAGACAATTTGTAAAATCTTAAAAGAACAATTATGAAAAAAAGTTAGCAACCATAGCCAAGGATAACCATAAGGCTATGTCCGCAACTTAAAAGGTAGGACTCAGATGTGTGCTGAACTAATTGTGTATGACATCGCGCGCACACTTGCCCTGTGGGAATTGGAAACCTGCTAGCAGACAGGTTTGGTGAAAATTTCAATTAATGCATTTATTTAAATGGGACAAAAGCCCCTTTGCATAACTGGCAGAATATCCAAGGTCAGCTGTAGTCTGGTGGGTAAATTTAGAGACTTTATCTTAAAGCTTATGCTATTTTCCTATTTAAAGTCTCTGAAGAGGTTGGTGTTGGTAATTTGGTTGGACAGGGTGGTCCTGAGTGTGAAGGTAACATGTTGGTGATCAGACTTAACATGTGGTAGACAAACAAGTTTGTGAGTACCAGGTAGCATATGTTTTCAACCCAGTATGTTGGATGGTAATTTGAATCGGGGAGTTTTTATTGACCTACTCCAGAAATTGTGTGTACCCATCATTTTATGTGTAGTTACGGCAGTCTATGGAGGGGTAGGTGATGTCTCCAAGGACTGATGAGGTTTTAGTTCTATGAATATTTTCTAGGAATGCTAGGAATTTTGTACGATTATCTGAGGGTGTGGCAGGGGATTTATAACATGTTAATATTTGGAGGTTTGAATTACCCAAGGCAGATATCAAGATGTTCACTGTAAGAGTCTTGGGACGTTTATTTTGAGGAGATTGTCACTGATAAATACAAAGACTCTATCTCAGTTCCCAGTGGGTTTAGCAACATGGGAGGCATAAAGTCAAGCAAGCAGGTAGTACTTTTTGTACTTGAGCCATGTTTCAATAACTACACAGAGATGGCCATGTTCCAGGTACAGAAGTGCTTCAGATTCAGGCAATTTATTATTAAGACTATTGGCATTAAAAAAAGGCTGTCTTGGTGATGTCCAGTTTGAGGTTAGTTGCATGCATTATGATGCAAAGTTTTTTAGATGAATTCTGTCTAAAAAAGCAAAATGGGGCTGTCAGAATCTTTAGCCAGAAAGTGGATACTCCTGAATGAGAGATGCATGTCATCTTTGGCCAAGCAAGTAGGACAATTGTCATCTTATCTCAGGGTGATACAAACGTAATCCTAGAATGACACCAGCTACATAGGCATCATTATTAGTAAGGGAGTAAACTAAATGTCAGAATCTTATGCTTATCAACAAGTTACTGAAGCCATTTCTAACATATTGCTCTGCATATTTATGAATTGGTAGGTGTAAAAGGAATATATACACCAGTGGTAGTGGTGTGCAGTGGTACTTGTGTTGTCAAACCTGGTACCTTAGCAGCGGTAATGTATAGTCCTGCCTTGCTTATTGCAGCTCCAGTCAGTCTGTCTTGTGCAGTGTAGTGCGGAGGAGGACAGATTGGTACTAATGTAGGAGAAAAATTGAACTTGCATGCTCAACCTACTGTTCAGCTGCACCTTGGATTGCATTGCAGCTGAGTGGCACTCTGCACAGTAAGTATCATCTAGGAAAACAGAAGGACCCAATCAAGAAACGGATTAAGATTTGAAGTGATGGTGCCCAGCTGTCCAAAAATTACATTGACTATTGTATTATCTTCCCACTGAAATAATCATTACTCTTTCAAGATGGACTCCATTCCTGGCAAAAACAGGCCTCGTAACAGTAAGCCACAGACAGAACAACAAAATGGAAAAGAAATGGTACAGAACAGGTAAAGCGAGGAAAAGAGTACTGTCCTTTACAGACAAAAAGTTGTTTAAACTATGCCTAATGAACAAAAAAAAAACATTTTATTTGTTGGATGCTAACATAGGTTTCTGATAGAATGAATAAGATGAAGAAATGAAAAGGTTGTATACACTTTAACACAAAAATTGGAAAATAAGATTTTCATGGACTGGTGTTTGGCATTTTATTAGTGGCAGAAGTATTCCACAGAACCTTAACACAGACTATAAAACGTTTGAATGGTATGGATGACCTTAATGATTTTCTGGTATGATGCCAAACCAAGAATGAGTATGCACAATGTCGGTCAACTATTGCTATATTTAGGCTTAGTATACTACAGGTAAACAGAAATGTGTCGGATTTATGTTACTAGTCTCAGTTATATGAATTGCACATTAACCTGAAACGTTGTGTAGCAGGATACCAAGAAAGCGAGAGTGATATTCCAGATGCCTTAGCTAGAAGATAAACATCCCTAGGATTGATGGGAACTGTATAGTACTTAGAAAAGTATATAACACCATGCTTTATTCTCATACTGGGCCTTTAAATGTAGCTAATACAAGCCTTGTATACTAACAAGAACAATTCCTAATGATACTACTAATTTGTCTTCCCATGTTGCCCAGTATGACTGGCCTCAAATTTACCAGTGTGGTGACCCTACAGCTGCCTTATCTGTTTTCTGCAATGGACTTCTCCCATTACATGCCCCATTCTCCTATATTAAAAAAAATTAGGATGAAATGATTTATATCCCTTGTCTCACATCTGACATCATTAAAGTAATGAAGACTAAGGATGATACCTGGAAAAAAGAACTTCTACCTCTGAATTTGAAAAGTACAAACAACTAAAGGGAACCAGGTTACTGACTAGCAAAGCCAAAACTTACTACTTTAAAAACCTATAGGGTACTAACCTAGGTCACCCCAAACAATTTTGGAGAATGATAAAACAAACCAGTACTCAAAAATCTGAAATTTAAATGCCACTACTGTATAAGCCCAGGTTTGTTGGTTAGTATAAGAAATAATATATTCCACCCTAAAATACCCACTATCACTCCATTCCACCCCAACCTAAATCACCTCTTTATAAGATGATAGATTTCACTATTTGCTTCAAGAAAAGATACAGAAAGGACATTCAGAAATTGGATGAGAATCTGAGTACTGGGCATAACCCAGAACATCATTCACCCACATCTGCTTAAATCTACAGTTGAATTTTTTTATGCAGACCCATCACATACATTCTTAACCTCTTGTTATTTACCACTATCATCCTCAGTGGCTTAAAGCATGTCCTCATCCTCCTCCTTTCGGCTTTTCCCAATTGGTGGTCGCCACAGAGGATCACCTGTCCGCTCATGATTGGCAGTGGAGTTTTACAGTGTTGAGTTGCTAGCCCGGCACCCAAATATCCACAGATGGCACACACATGAACACACTCACACGTAGGGCCAGTTTAGAGTGTCCAATCCACCTACAGCATGTCTTTGGGATGTGGGAGGAAACCCACGTGACCACAGGGAGGGCATGCAGACTCCGCACAGAGGGCACCCCAGCCGAGGATCGAACCGGAGAACCTCTTGCTGTGAGGCGGCACCGCTAACCGCTGCACCACTGTGGCTGCCCTTATAAGCATGTCCTCATCCTATTACAGCCAAAATACACATCTACGTCCTCCTCTTGAGATTTTGCAAATATTGCCAACTTCCATCTTGAAAATGGGATGCTAAAAAGAATGATCTATAATCATATTCTGAAATATCTGAAGATACTGTAGCCTCACAAATACTCAACATGGCTTCCATCCTAATTTCATTACCCTAACATTCTTGTATACTTTACTGATGGAGCAGAGCATAGTTAAAGAAGCAATTTTTCTTGATTTCAAGTAAGTTTTCAGAACAGCTGACCACAACCTTGTGTATACTAAACTAATCAAAACTGACTTTTCTGGTGAGGTGGCTCAGTGGTTCAGTGCTGGATGCCGTAACGTATGCCTGTAGTCCCAGCTAGCCAGGAGGCAGAGATTGCTGGATCGATTGAGTCTGAGGACTGTTGGTGAGCAGGTCTTTGTAGTAAGTAAGTAAGAACTATCTGGCAGAACATTGACATTTCTGCTTCATATAACCAGTATCTCAGCAGAAGCATGCATTAAGGGGTATCATATGGCTGTGTACTAAGCCCACTGTGCTATTCTCTACATATTAACAGTGTACATTGGGACCCCCCCCCCCCCATGAACTGGATAATGCATGCTGATGACAGAACTGGTTATTTCAAAATAAATTTGCCATCTGCACTAGTAAAACTTATGTAATATTGATTGGCACGTAGTGAAAATGTAGTAACATAAATGACCCCCTACATTTTTCTCCTCATCACTTCATAGCAGAAATACCAGACGCCATGATGGATCAAAATCCATCTTTACTGTATCTTGTTGAATAGCAGGTGACTGAAATACTTCAGGAGTTCAAAGCAGCCTACAAAATCTCTGGCGTCTTCAAACGAACTAAACCCAAAAAGGGCACACTAATAGCGAAAAAATAAATAAAATAATAACTGCCAACTTAAAAAAAATGTTTTACCACCACTGGAATAGTGGATTCTCTCAAAAAACTAAGCGCTTTCACCAATCTCTCTGGCTTCATCAGAGTTAATGAGAGCAAGCCACAACACCAAATATATATTTAAATATACCATCAACCAATCATTTGTCCCACTATCCAATTCCCAATTTACATAAATAATTTATGATGTCATTCATTTAAATTTAAATGTATATTTATTTGGTGATGTGGCTTGCTCTCATTAACTCTGATGAAGCCAAAGAGATTGGTCTCTGGCTTCTTAATTGTGGCTACCCAATGTGTTATCACTATCACTGTTCTTCCCAGACTTGAGTATGGCCTTCTCATTATAACTCTAATCATTCCAGCATACTTCATGCCTGGGCAGCCATGGTGGTGCAGTGGTTAGCATTGCTGCCTCACAGCAAGAGGTTCTCTGGTTTGATCCTCGGCTGGGGTGCCTTCTGTGCAGAGTCTGCATGTCCTCCCTGTGGTTGCATGGGTTTCCTCCGGGTGCTCCGGTTTCTTCCCACATCCCAAAGACATGCTGCAGGTGGATTGGACACTCTAAATTGGCCCTTAGTGTGAGTGTGTGCATGTGTGTGCCTTCTGTGGAAGGTTGGATGCTGGGCTGGCAACTCGACACCATAAAACTCCGCTACCAATCATGAGCGGACAAGGTGATGCACTGTGGCGACCCCTAACTAGGAAAAGCTGAAAGAAGATACTTCATGCCTACAAAATACTGAAAATATGATTCTAGGGTTTATTAAGCTAGCAAATAACCAAGAATGGTACTGTTACTCTCAGCTGCCAAAGTTGACTCCCAGTCACTTTTAGACACAAACTGACACTTAATACCTTAAGTTACAAGATGACCTCCACTATTTGGCAGACTGCCTTCTTCAGGGGAAGAGTATTCCCTGAGAAATAACGAAGGCTTGCTACTGCAGACACCAGCTTTCAGATTTGCTGCATATGAAAGAGACTTCTCATAGCTAGTACCAGCATTATGGAATGAGATATCTGAAGACATTATGGTGGTAGGCAAACTTCTGCCCTTCAAGAAAGCTTTTAGAGAAAACCTATGTTTGGAAAATAAGTGTAACTGCTTCTTAGCTGATGGTTAGTCAGTGCCTAGCATAATTTGCATACATTTAATTTATCACAAATGGCTGCAAGCAGTGGTAACAGCTGCTCTAGGCCTAAATTAAATCTTGTGTACTGATGAATGCTTTATGGATGGTTCTGTTTACAATATTTTATCTGCTGATCTTAAAATCCATGTTATCTTTCAGTGTATATACTATTGAATGCCCTTTGACTTGATAACTTGATCCATCAGCTGTTGAGTGTATTGCTCACTCACTCTACTGACTTCTCTTTCTTTACCATCCTTATAATATTATGGACAGCTATATAAATTTACTGTAGTTCAAATTTTTAGTATAATAGACCTAATAATGTGTATAGACTTGTGATATCTCATCTATGATGCTCTTGTTACTTTACTGTTATGAATGTTTTTTTAATAATACTTCCATTGTGTTTTGCCTTCATTTATATATTCATTTTATTGACCTGGGTGGAAAAAAAACCTTTCCAGCAGAGGACTGGGGAGAAAAGTGCCACATGATACAGGGAAAATCTAACATAGATACATGCATGCATCCATGCATAATGTGATTAGTTTGAGTATACAATAATGAGAATAAAGAATGAGTATACAACAGTAAGAAAACAAAAAAAACAGACAATGTGTGATTAACCAGCATACCAAACTGTTATGATGCAGGCAATACAGTTATATGAAAAATCATTTACTGATAGAGGTGAAGTGAATTTTCATTATGAAAACTTTTGGAGAGCATGTCACAGTGTATGTGGCCAAGTACACATGACTGTAAAGGAAAAGATCGAAAAGTATTTACTGTACTGCAGCATGGGAGAGTGTGGATAAGGCTAATTTAGGGGGATTAGCCAGGTGTGGTGCATGAGCAAAGTCACGAGACCTTTAGATGTTGTTTGAATAGTAGTTTGAAGGATGTTGGGTTGTTACTTTGTCTGAATGAGAGGAGAATTGAATTCTAGAGGCATGAGAAGAATACAGTGAGTCATGGGCAGTATGGTTATATTTAATTGGGTGCAATAAAAATTTGTCAGTAGAGTGAAGAGTCCTAGATGTGGAGTAGGGCTGGATAATATTTTTCAATGTTTGGCATTTCTCTGGTTGGAAAATTAGACTTAACAGTTTTAGTTAAGTAAATATCAAATACTGAGGCATTTCTAACACATTTATGTAGTTTAGTACAGTGATGGGATCTATAAGGCACATCAGCTGCAAATTTAGCTATTTTGTTGTAGCCTTTTTCTAGCATAGTTATTTGTGTAGATTGCAGGTTGACAAATCCAGGAGCAGCATATAGGAGGGTGGTTAATAGTAGAGCAGACCAAATGGTTTGCTAAGCCGGGTCAGTCAGGTAGGGTTTAGCTTGATATAGCGTGTCAACTTTTATACGTTTTGCTGATAGCTCTTTATGTGATGGTCAAATTTTATGGCATCATGTATGATGACACCTGAAAGCTTGATGTGAGTTACAAGTTCAAGTTTGTTTTTTCAAAAAGAGAAATAGTGAAGAGATGTTTGTCATTAGAGTATTGTTTAGGTGTGAACAGAATAAGTTTGGCGGTCTTTGAATTTAATAGTTATTGAGAATTATGGAGCTGTATTTCAATGGAATTTAAACTTTTTTTGTATTTGTTTTTAAGATGTAGGTTTTTGGCAGTGTAGATATGTATGGAATCCTCAACATACTGAATAATGAAAGCATTTATACTTGCGGTACGTAGGTTACTTAAAACATTGAATAGCAAGGAACCAAGGACAGATCATTGAGGCAACCCTGTGTGCACTAATTGAAATGGAGAGGTGTCATTTTCTTCTTTTACAGCCGGATGTCTAATTGTTGAACCTGCTGAGAACTGAATGTTTAAGTCCTTGGGAGGAGAGTTTCTTGAGTAGTTTTTGGTGAGACATGGTATCAAAAGCTTTTCACAAATCAGGGAAAAAGTGCTGCTAGTAAATTTGTTGCATTCATGTTACTGCTGATGGTAGCTAGATTAAGAAGAGTTATTGCAGTGCTGTGGTATGGCTGGGGTATGCTTGGGGCTTATTAAATTGTTTGTGATAACTAATTGAAGTCCTAGTGTAGCCAAGGTAGGGCAAAGGTGCAATTACTCTCGGCTCTAAGTGTTGCAGGGGCTATCAAATCCCAATCACTCTAAGTGTATATCAACTTTTAAATGCCAGTATTGCATTTGTGGTCAAACCTGAGGAATGTAGTGCAGTCTAAACTGTAGTAACTGCTGGCTGCATTTGCAGCAAGCAATTTGATACAGAAAAAACTATTTTCTCTCTTTTTTTTTTTTTTTTAATATTAAAACCTTTGTGTTATAGCACTCCATGGATGGTCTAAGCTATAGCAACTGCTTGTTATTTTTCTTTTAAATCTTGGGAAGGTGTGTTGAAGACATGGTGCAGAAATGGAACGTGATTGACTTCTGGATTTCAGGAGCCCCAGGTACTTGATCGCAGACTTTATTTTTAATTTTCCAAGGAAGCTAAACAAACTGTTCAGCACAACTATTGTTTGAAATATTTATTCCATCATATAAATCTGATCTGGTACCTCTGGCATTCGCCATCACAGGATCTACTGTACAATTAAATAACTCCCCTTTTATACAAATGCAGAACTCAGTTAAGTTGTCAGCAATTAAACATTAACAAAGTGCATCTTCACATTAATACAAATATATACATTGACTGCTTTACATTAATTAACAATTAAGAACAAACATGTATCTCTTGCTTTACACCTCTCTAGGGATCATTGTTTTATAATTCAATATTAACTTTGTTTCCAATGTAAGTAACCTATTTAAATAATCACCACTCCTAGGAAGATGGGGTTTGGCTAACATACACAAGACAAACCTCTGTTTGATCTCCCATGTACCTTCACAAAGTGCTGAGCCACTGGACTTTTGAAATTTTGATTTCTGATGTCCCCCAAATATTCTAATATACGAATCTTGACCTTCCCTTTTGTTTGACCCACATACCACTTTGGCATAGAACAGCTGCACCCTTTTATATTCACATCCCCTCCCCCCTGAGTGACAGTTAAAGAAGCCTTTAGTATATTTCCCCCTATTAATGGTTGTAGCAGTTAAAATTTTTTTTTTTTTTTTTTTTTTTTTTTTTACTTTGGAGCACATACTACAATTACCACACACAACCATTCCCGCTTGTGTACTTAGTCTGTTTTGGGTTATATGTACACACAATTCAAAATTTATCTCAAATTATTGCTCCTGTTATATGAAAAAATGATGTCTGGGAAATAGTCTGCCAATATTTTCATCGTTGCTGATGATGTGCCACAGACCACTTAGAATATTTTCCAATGTTTGGGGAAAAGGAGAAAATCTAGTTACAAAAATATTTCTCCATTCCTATATTTCACTGTGTAATTTATATAATTTTGTTCCCAATACTTTATCTTCACATCTTCAAAACACTTTTTTTGCTTTGCTGACTTGTTCTACCATACAACCCCTAACTTTTAACTGTTCTTTACCTCATTTAATTCCTTTGCCCCTCAGTTCAATATCACTAGTATTAGCAGAAATGTTAATATCCCCGTAGTGAATGAATCTAATAGATGCTTAGAATGCATACTGGTAGCATACAAGAAATTATTCACCGCTGTTTTCTAAATGGCTTGAATTTTACAGTTTTACTTTGTGCACAGAGTGTAACATCAAGAAAGTTAATACTACTTTTGCCTATCTCATATAAGAATTTCAAACCCTGGGTGTTGTTATACAGGGACTCAAAAAAAAACTCCAAAAATGTCTGTTCACTACTTTACAAACAAAAATCAAGTCCTCTATTTATCTTTTAAAAATATAACATTTTCTCTATAGAATGTAATTGAACACACACATTTTTTTCAAAGTCATTCATATAAATAACTGCATAAGTGGAGGAAAAAGGTGCCCCCTTCTCAGATCCTTTCATCTGCAAATAAACTTTTTTCACAACAAAAATAGTTGTGTGTAAAGTAAAATTCTAGTAAAGATAATAGAAAAGGAGGTACATGATTCCCCCTCCTTCATATTGCCAACAGCTTCAAGACCCCAGCTGTGTTCTATATTAATGTATCATGGACAAACTTCTATGGTGATTCAATAAAAGTTATCCTGGCAAACCAAATTTTTAACCTTTTTCAGTAAACTCTGAGTGTTGCTTATGTATGCTCATACTTTGCATAGAAACTTTTTCAACTGAAATTCAAGAAATTTAGCTACATTTTATAAGTAATGTCCAATACCAGATATAATGGGCCTTCCTGGAGGATTTAATACATTCTTATGCACTTGTGGGATATCATATAATAATATCAGATTCATTGGTCATTTAATATGCAACCTTTTAACATTATAAGTTTCAAAAAAGCTCCAACATTCACCTTTCTCAAGGATCTCAAGTAAAGCTCTATTATCAAAGCTTGAAACAGGGTTAGAGGGTAATATTTTATATTCAGTACTAACATTTAACAATACTATACACTGTTCACAAATACTTTTCTTTATCCATAATTACCCCCTTTGTCTGCAGGTTTGAACACAAAATCAAACCTTGAATTATATAATTGCTGCAAAGTCAACCACTCCGTTTTGGTTAATTTATAACCTGTTCAATTCTCAGCTAGAGTGTCTTCTGTGTGGAGACGTGCATGAATGGGTATACCTTTGTTTAGAGTTGTCCATCAGGGCTGGCAACTCTGCACATAAAAAATCTACTGCCAATCATTAGCGGACCGGAGTTGCGCTGTGGCGACCCCTAACCGGGAAAAGCCGAAAGACACAACAACAACTGTAATGTAGAAACGTATTACACTGATGTTCAGTTTCCTTCCATACCACCTTTTCAAATAAATCAATGGCAAGAACATTAAGAAGGGGAGAAAATTTGCTCACATTACCAAAAAAAAAAAAGGTAATTCAAGTTTTCCATAAACTGTACAAAAATGATCCCTTCCATTTTCCTCAATAGTATATTAATTTTCACATTCTTAGGTTCAAAGGTATGTGTTAGGCTATTGGCCCTAGGGCCTATATAAGCCTAGCCAAAAAGGTACCCTGGCTTTCGCCACCCAAGAAAATTATTTTCCTGTGCTCCTGTCAAGCAGAGCCACAGAAGTGATCCCCGGGGTGAATATCCTATTTCCCATCCAGTCATCAAGATTTTTCTTGAAAAATTCACTATATGCAAGGTCAGAATCCGTCTCATAAATAAAAATCATTTAATTGTACATCAGATCCTGTGAAGGCAAATGGCTGAGGTAATAGATCAGGTTTGTATTGTGGAATAAATAATAGTTCAAACAAACAGTTGTGCTGAGCAGTTTGCTTGGCTTCTTTGGAGTATTTTATAGATTGCAGTACATTTTTTGTTTGCTATTTTTTTTTTTAATTTCTCCTCAGCTGAGGGGCAGGGTTAGGATACAGAAACAGGACCTGGTTGGCTGGCTAGCAAGCTCATACATTTGAGAAGTACCAGCTACCCAGCTCATAGATCTTTTTTCTTTGACTCAGTTATGACAGTGTTGAGGGGCACCATATGGATTAAAGATTCTTGGAGCTAGGTGAGCCAAGAACCACCGAGTTTAAGTAGTTGGAATTGGACACATTTTTCTAAGACTTTGGATAAGGAACACAACTGCAATTAGCCTGCATTTGGAAATATCAGTACAGGAGCCATGTTTGTGCAGGGGGGAGGATAAGATTTTTGTTATTTTTTTTACATACTTTTGGGATATAGCTTTCTATGATGGAGTGTTTTTTTAGGATGGAGATTGGGTAAGCTAGGTTGCCTGCTGTAAGTTTGTTATACTCTGCTGGAAGATTTATTTATGGCAAATTTAGTTTGTTTTAGTCTGAGGTGGTACTTCCTGAAGGATGGGTTCAAAGTCAAATGTATTGGGATTATTTGTTGACTCTGGAGGAGGAGTGTTACAGGTAGTAGAGGAATTAGAGGTGACTGCATTATTAGAATATGTATTTAACTGGCCGGCAGTGCTGATATTAGTGTAGTTAGTACAAGATGCTGCTTGTGTAGTCTGGCCATGATGGTGACTGAAAAGGATCTCTAGACTAGCCCACCGACTTTATCAAAGATCAAATGCATAAATGAATAACAAATATGTAAGACCGTATAATATGTTTGAAGAAGCTTTTATAACCTGATGCCGATTTTTAGAATAGTAAAGAAAATTTAACTGAGGCACCCACTTTGAAATACTGTAATATTACTAAAGTGATCGTTATAAGTAAATGTCAGTCTGTTTGGAACTGGAGTGGTACTCGGAAGAATAAATATGTGGCATATGGGTTAAGAGCTTTTACTGATGCACAGACAGTTATGCTCAAATTAACAAAAAAAAGTATGAATGTGGAAAACTTCATGAGTAAATATATGTAAGACAAGTGCTGGTTAATAGTCATAATCCTTTTCAGTGCATTTTCAAAAAGTACTTTTGCAAGGCACCTTCAAGACTGCAAAGGGTGTTGATTAGCTTACTAATATATGATCTGATAGGGAAATATAAGCAGGGTAAACAGATGGCCTATTTAAGTGTGCAAACAACATTTTTGAGTATTTTAACATTTTAAGAAATGTGCACAAGATGATGTAGAATTTCATTTACTTAGAGAGGCCACCATGAGAAAATGGTCCATATCAATTTACAGAAGTTGATAAGGGGACACGCATGCACTGTCCTTTTATGTACAGATTATTATTTTTTAAGTCAGGCAAAAACTACAACAGTGAATCAGCAATGAGAATTAATACTTTCAGAAATGCACGTCTCATCTAGGAATAGTATTCTGCAAAAAGACAGAATATGACCAGATGTACTGTACAGGAATGTTGGAACAAATAGAGAAGGTAGTTCAGAGTTAAGTGTTTTGTACCATGTATCATCATCAAAATCCTTAAGAAGAGGTGATACGTCATGAAAGGCCTAACTGCTACAGAATAAATTTAAGACTGTGAGTTTCTTAAACTGAAATAAATTAATGTTATATGAGTTTATTATAAAGTATCCTCAAGTGGATAAGCTTGGAGATACAAGTATGAATGGGCAATTTGTTAGACACTGGATAGTCTCCCTTAAGTTCAGATAATAGTTCAAAGTTTCGAAGGAAAGAATTAAACAAAAAAAATGTGTGTGAATTTTAGCCAGTAAAGTGTCCTGGGTACCCATGAAGTAATAACTAAGTCAAGAAAATGACTTGGACAATAAATAAGAAAATGACTTGGACAATAAATAAGGTGAAAAAAGGATACAGATACTGGAAAGGGGACTGTTGTCTATTCCCGAATATTCTGTTGTGATGTATAGGATCATCAGCTGCTCAGTTACTAATGAGCATAAGGCTGAAAACTAAACTTCCAGCTATTGTAGCACTACATTTGCCTTTGAATCAAAACCATAGATCTATTTCAATTCTTTAGTACAAACTACATTGAGAACTGGTGTATTGAAACAAAAACCTCTGAAGCTAACTGGTTTCATTAAACTCATCAAACACCTTATCACAAAGTCTAGATCCAATAATAGCATTTTTGCAGGGAAACAAGTCCCCTCCACTCCCCATGTGAGAGGCTATGCCCCACTGAGTTAATTAAATTTACAACTCTGATATCACACATCAGTTGAGAAAAGGAGAAATTCCCTCATATCAGTGTCCACTAATCTTGGGGACTCACACTGCACACAAATTATCAGTATAAGATAATGGTACATATCCCTTCATGGAAACTGCAGTTACATGGAAGATTTTTTCTCGGCATGCTTCAACTATCTGGCAAAGGAAAGTATTTTATCAAAGTGACTTGAGAAAACAGTCTTAATGTAATAAATGTAACTGCAAGACTATGTTGAGGCTGAAAAGACAAATACAGGTAGAAAATGTTGCCTTCATTGAATATACCCCAGGTACAACTAACATATTGGGTAAGACGATTCAGGTCATAGCCTGCTATAGGTCCCCAACCATGTCCCAAGACTCACTCCACATTCCTAAGCATCTTGGAAACTATTAAGATCCAACCCAACACTCTCATACTAGGTGACTTCAACTATCCCTCCATCAACGGGGAAAACTACTGATGCACCACTGCATTAATGCACTGGCTCAATGCTTCCTGTAATTCATCAATTCCAGTGCCCTGTACCAGCTCATTCTTACCCCCACTAGAGGAAGCAACATCCTTGACCTGGTTATTACTAACATGGGCAACCATTGCTCTACACCAATAGTCAATTCCTCCCTGGTTAGAGCCAACCACAGACTAATCACCATGGAAATCCACATCTCAGCCACACCCCCTGCAAAGGTATCTATCATGAAAAACTTCTCCATTGCTGACTTTGGACTCCAAAAAACAGAGGTGGATAACTTCATGGCACCCATGCCAATGGAAAATAGATGCATGACTGCTAAATCATACACCAGTGCACTGTAAGAACACGTACATAAATGCATGGAACTAGACATAACCAACAGAAACAAGGCGCTCTCCTCCAAAAAAGGAAAACCAATCTGGTAGTCCCCTACCATTAATAACATCTACAACAGAAGGAAGAAACTGTTGCAGAAAAAGGTGAAGTCTGAAGACTAGAAAAATTCCATTATTATCCTCAAAAAAAAGTTGAGATCCCTCACCAAAACCTCCAAAGCCAGCTATGAAGGCAGAGTTGCGCCTGACACTAAAAAGAATCTCCACGGCAATACCCAGATTAGCTCTGAGTTTACTGTACAATGGTACCTCCTATATTGAGCCAGCAGATATTGCCAAAATACCGGTTGACAGATTCATTGCCAACTTTACCCCTCTCCCCCCTAAAGGAGCAATCTCGATTCCAGAAGAATGCCAGGCACCGGGCATTACTGCAGCACAGGTTAAAGCTGCATTGTCCGAGGCCAAGAATACAGCTTCCATGGGACCTGACAATATTCCTGGCTGTGTTCTACATGAATTACAAAATGAACTGGCACCACATCTGTGTGGCCTGTTCGCTTACAGCCTCACCTCAGGCTTTATCCCTACTGAATGGTGGACTTGCTACAGTCATCCCTCTCCATAAAGGAGGAGGAGTAACTACAGACCCTGGAAATTATCACCCCATTAGCCTGATGAGTCTGATATGTAAGGCTATGGAGCGCATCATGGAACTAATCAACAAGCATATAGGTAATCTCTAAAGTTTAAATCACGTGCATTTTGGTTTTATGAAAGGAGATCATCCCTGCTCAAACTGGTTGACTTCTCTGAGTCAGTCACCAGAGCTGTGGATGAAGGTAAGGCAGTTTATACAGCCTACATCGATCTGGCCAGGACTTTGATAACATTCCTCACTCAGGAATTATTGATAAACTCACCAAACTAGGCATCAACCCCTATATCATTAGGTAAGTTGCATATTGGCTCACAGATGAAACCCACAGTGTGAAAGTAGCAGAATCCAAGTCAGACTGCCGACCAGTCGCAAGTGGAGTCCCGCTGGGTCGGTCCTGGGTCCTCTCCTGTTTGACATCTACTTCTCAGAAGTCCAGGCCAACATAGAGGGACTCTGGATGACCATGTTCACAGATCATTGCAATCTGGGAGCCATTATTAACTCCCCAAGTGATGCAGGCACCCTACAGGGCTTTCTCGTCAGGGGTTGGGAGGGTGGCCTAATGGTTAAGGTGTTTTGCCTTACAAACACAAGGTGCAGGGTTTGAGTCTCACAAAGGATAATTGGCTAGGCTTACAATGGCTCGCAAGGGCAGTTAGCTTAGTACTAACCTATGAACCTAAGAAAGGCCTCACTGAGACCAATGACTAGTGTCGAAACCATGGCCTTAAACTTAATGCCATAAAATGCATTGTCATCCCCTTTGGGAAAAGCTCCATTTCCACTAATTACCACATCGATGGGAGCCCAGTGAACACTGAAGGCGTTATAAGAGATCTGGGGACACAGGCAACTTCTCCTTCATTCACCACATTGCCACTGTGGTCAGAAAGTCTTTGTGTGGCACATCTCATCACCAGGGGTTTTGCATCCAGGAAGAAAGAGGTCATCATTTCTCAATACTCTTCCCTCATTAGACCAATCATAGAGTATAATGCCCCATTTGGCATGTGCCTCACTACACATCTGCAGAAGCTGGAGAGGCCACAAAACTACCTCATGAGGAGGTTCCTAGGCCTTAAATATATGTTCTTCATGGACAGACTCAAGACTTCAGCTATTCTTTGTCTCGTATTATCTACTAAGACGCAATCTCTGCTTGACTTTCCCAGCTCTGTTAGAAATGCTACATCTAAAGAAATCCCAATCCCTCTGCACCACATGCTCCAGACACCTCAACCTCATTACTACAATCAACAGAACATGCTGAAAGGACAGGCTCATAACCCAGAGGCTGTCCATGCTCTGGAATAGACTTCCCATACATGTCGACCAACGCACCATACTGGCCCTTTTCAAGAGAAATCTTGATCAGTGGATGGGAAATGGGAAGTTCACCCCAGGATCACTCCAGCGGCTCTACTTGATAGAGGCACTGGGAACTAACATAGGATGCCACAAAGCCCGGGCACTTATATGGGCTAGGCTTGTAAAGACTCAAGATCCATTAGCCTAGTACACACCTATGAACCTATAACCTAGACAAAATGAGGATTCGTGTGATGATAAATGACCAGGAAGGACATCATGAAGCTATTATGATAGGAGGAGCTCCAGGGCTAAGCACATGCTTTATACAAGGAATGTACTTTTGGATGTATACAACACAGAAAAAGGAGACATTTCTTAAAAACTAAGCTGTTAACATGCTTATCACTAGCGCAGGGAAAGCCAGCCATCCATGCTCAGCCCCATTTTCCCATTTTGCACATGGGGGTCAGGGGTGTTACTTCAACAGTGACAATCATCTCAAGCTAAGGTTTACACAGCTTGGGTGGCTAGCCCTGCCATGGTAGTTTATCCATACCAGTAACACTTGCATGCACACTCACAGCTAAGGCCAATTTAGTGTGTCCAATTTCACCTATTGCATGTCTTTGGTATGTGAGAAGAAACCGGAGCATCTGGAGGAAACTCATATGACCACAGGGAGGACATGCAGACAAAACAGAGAAGGCACCCCAGATGAGAATCGCACCAGAGAAACTCTTACTGTGAGGCGCAATGCTAACCACTGCGGACGTCCGTATAACATCTGAAGATAGTGGCAATAAATTTCAGAGATGTACTAAGAGGATTCTGTAGAACACTGATGTGTGTGTGTGCGTAGAAATGAGTCAATGAATGCAAACCAAACCAACTGAATTCAGATGAGTTAAGGCTGAGTCATTAAATCCACAGTCAAACCGAGTGAATTCAGATGCGCTACAGCTGAGTCAGTAAATATAGAATTGAACCAAGTGAATTCAGATGCATAATAGCAGAGTCATTAAATCCAGAATCAAACCAAGTGAATTCAGATGTGCTGCAGCTGAGTCACTAAATCCAGAATTGAATCCATCATCTGTAGTGCATCCTTATATTTTATTTAAGGTTTCTGCCTCCCTAAAACAGCTGATTGTCATCTGATTGGGTAAGCTGTGTGCCTAAGACATCCTCTTGCATTTCACAATGTTTTCTGCTGTTTTGATTTCTGGCATATTTGCACACTGGCTGCTCAGAAGATGACAATAACAAATGTTAGAAAAAATCATTGGCGTTTCAGTAGTTGTAGTTTTAATCCAGATGGGAAAACTTGCTTCCATTTATCTGTGTGAATTTTTTTCTGTATATTCCATACGTATGGTTATTTGGAAATGCTAAAGGCTACTAAGGTGCCAAAGGCTTTCATTTACTATTTCACTTCTTAGAGGTTTGCTGTACTTGGTCTAATCACTCAGTCTTTTAAATATGATCCCATATGCCTAACATCTTATTTATGTTTTTAGAGCTGTCCCCTTTATGGTTGTCTGTATGCTTTCATGATGTGATTTAACACAGGTGACTAAAATCTTGTTTAATGAGTCTTAATTTTATTTTCTAGTTATATAATTTAATTACGGTGCTGGGGTGTTGGGTACAGGCATACCTCTCAAATTCTTAGTGCAAAAAATCTGGACAAAGCAAAAAATAATGAGGGAACAAAGCTCCCAAAATAGGGACAATTTTTAAATATTTCTTTTATAAACTTAGAAAGTTGCTAGAATAAAAGGCCCTGTTGGTACCATGCATTTTCTGAAGGATGCGAATTCCGAAAATCAAATGCTTGTCATTATTTAGTGAACTCGGTTTTCACTGATGTGCCAAAAAATCCAGAAAACACGAATTTTATGAGGAACAGACCAAAGATGAGGGAAAAATCTGGACATTTGAGGTATGGGCGCAGGTTAAGGCTAATTCTTTATTCCATGTACTGCAACACTTGTGGTTGAATATGGTTCATAGGTTCATAGGTTCATACTAGGCTATCTGCCCGAGGGCATTTACAAGCCTAGCCCATCGTTTTGTGGCTTACGCCACCCCTTTAGTATGGGGAACTATACCCATTATTTTGCTGTGCCTCTGTCGAGCAGTGACACTGAGGTAATCCCTGGGGTATATCTGCGATCTCCCATCCATTGGTCAAGATTTCTCTTGAACAAGGCCAGCGAGGTGCTCTGCCTCACATGTACCGGGATTTTGTTCCACAGCATAGGGAGTCTTTGGGTGATGAATCTATCCCTCCAGCACGTCCTATTAATAGCCGTGTCAAGGTTTAAGTCTCCCGCCCTTGTGGCTCTGATGGATCTAGATTTTTGAGGTGAAGCATATTCATCAAATCTGGGTTTGACATGGCCTTGTATGTTAGGCAAAGGTCACCTCTGAGCAAGCGGTGGCGACTGAATAGAGCTGGAGTTCTTTCAGTCGGGCAGCATAGGACAGATTTTTGAGACCCTTTATCCTTTTGGTGAGGAACTTTTGTGGCCTCTCCAGCTGCTGCAAGTGTCGGGTCAGATACATTCCGAATGGGGCATTGTACTCAATCATTGGTCTGATGAGTGATGAGTAAAGGGAGACTATGACCTCCCTTGATCTAGATGAGAATCCCTTCATGATAAGGTGGGCAATGTAGAAGGTCTTCCTAACTACTTTAGCTACATGGGTGTCGAATGACAGACTACTATCAACCTGGGTCCCCAAGTCCCTGATAACTTCTTCTGTGCTCAGTGGATTGCCACCTATTTGGTAGCTAGGGGTAACCTTGTTTTTCCGAAGGGTATGACTATGCATTTTTTGGCATTTAACTTTAGGCCGTGGCTCTGGCACCAGTTATCCGTTTCTGTGAGACCCTTCTGAAGGATATCTGTGTCAGATGTGTTTTCTACTATGGCGCAGTTTGCAGTCATCTGCAAACTTTGTCAGCCATAACCCTCCTGTGTTTGCTTGTACTTGGAAAAGTAGATGCCAAACAAGAGTGGGCCCAGGACTGAGCCCTGTGGGACACCACTTGTGACAGGCTTTGAGTCTGACATGGCGCCAGCAGCTCTGACCCTGTGGGTTCTGTCACTCAGCCAGTTTGCAACCCATCTTGTGATGTATGGGTTGATATTTAAGCTGATGAGTTTTTCAATGATACCCGAATGGGGTATTGTATCGAAGGCCTTAGCCAGATCGAGGTAGGCTGTATGGACTGCCTTTCCCTCATCAATGGCTTTGGTGACTGTTTCGAAAAAGTCAACCAAGTTTAAAAGGCATGATCTGCCTTTGACAAAGCCAAACTGGGTTGGATCCAAAGTCTGCAAATTCCCTATGTCTTTATTTATGAGGTCCATTATGATCCTCTCCATGGCTTTGCAGATAAGGCTTGTCAAGCTAATGGGCCGGTAATTTCCAGGGGCGGTGGAGGCACCCCCCTTGTGAAGTGGTACCACAGTTGCAGTGCGCCACTCCCTGGGTACCTATCCAGAGGTAAGACTTTGATTAAACAGCTGTCCTAGCTGTGGGTTTAATTCCTCATTGAGTTCATGGAGCACACAGCCGGGGACACCATCAGGTCCCATGGATGCTGTGTTTTTGCTTTGGAGAGAGCAGTTCTCACTTGGGCGCTGGAGATGTTTGGGGGGCTGCAATCGTTTGGTATAGATATCTCTCCTTTTGGGGGGGGGGGGAGATGTTTGCACTGAACCTGTCAGCCAGTATGTTGGCAATGTCTGTAGGATCAGTAATCTTCACATCATTTTGAACTAGCTCTGAGCATATCTGGGAGTTTCCTCCCAGGTTTCTAACATAGCTAAAGAAGGCCTTATGATTGTCTTTTGAGTCTTTAGTTATTTTTCTCTCGAAATTTGCTTTGGATGATTTTATGAGAGCTCTTAGTTTTTTACTTATAGTGATCAAGGGTGTCTTACCTTTTAAGGATTTTGCTCTATCTTGTAGTAGCTTCCTCCTTTTGTTGTAGAGTTTGTTTATGGCTGGGGTCCACCAGACTGGACGCTTGCCTTTGGTACAAAGAGTCTTTGTTTTGCTTGAGATGGCCTTATCCATGCAGTCCTGCAGGTGCTGGTAGAAGGCATTTGTAAGTGATTCAGCGGCTTGAGTACTGTTTTCCGCCGGCTCGGGGGCCTTAAAGGAGACCACACTAGTCTTTAGAAGTGTGAAGTCGGCTTTTGAGAAGTTCTTTACTGTGGTCTTTTTTATTTCAGGTGGGGGTGGGATGAGGACCTCCAGCGAGATTAGTTTGTGGTCTGATCTCACCAGTGAGGGGTACACCTCCGGTGTTGAACATTGTGCTCCCATGCTCGTGATGATGAGATCAAGTATGTTATCTCCTCTTGTGGGGATGGTGACTAGTTGTTCCATGGCATTTGAGTTTATGAATTCCAGGAACTTTTGGGCTAGGGTGTTTGGGCTTGAGTAGTGTTCCCAGTCTATATTAGGGTAATTGAAGTCACCTAGTATGATGGTGTTTGGTGATGCATTTATCCCCTCTAGTGTTTTCAGGAAGGCCATGTGAGGTTCCTGAGTTTGTGAGGGTGGCCTGTAACATGCTACAATTTGCAGAGCAGTCTTGCCTATGGTTAATTGCACCTGGATGGTCTCCGATGCATCGTGCATTGCCACCAGTCTTGAGGTGTGGGTGTCCTTGATGAATATGGATACCCCCCTCCTTTCTGGGTATTGGGCAGATTTTGGGGCGGAACGCATGATATGAGGTAAAACCTGATAGCTGGGGTGCTCTCAGGAGCCTTGAACCAGGTTTCTGTCACAGCACAGACATCGATGTTCTCCATACTGAGAAGGGCCTCGAGTGCGTGCATTTTGAGATTTAGACTTCTGGCATTGAGCAGCATTACCCTTAGTTTTTTTCCTTTTTGTGTTCTAGGGTGGTAGGTTTAGAATTTGAGCCTTGCCTAAAAAAGGCACTATGGGGGTGGCAAGAGCCTTTGCCAATATCCGGAATCCCAGGGGTGACAGGTGCAAGCCGTCCCTTGGAAGCAGCGTGGCTTGTCCAGCATGTCATCCCAGGCAGACAGACACTGGATCCCCTTTGAATGACACCAGTGTTTAAGCCAATTGTTAAAGCTGATCATCTTATCTCCGTATTGTGGCATCATTCTTGGTGAAGGTAGGATACTGCTCAAGGTCAGGGTCATACCTGTCTGGGCTACATAATCAGAGAGCTCCTCAATGTCTCTTTTCATGTAGTCCAAGGAGGTACGTCTCAGGTCGTTTACACCAGCGTGGACAATGACTGAGTCATATTTGTACCTGCTGTTGAGAGACCTGAGTGCTTCCGTTATGTGGCGGATTCTAGCGCCCGACAGGCAGCTTACTGTGACCTTCTCCTTACTCAGTCTGGTGGCGGGACGTCAGTGTGTCTGACTATGGAGTCACCAATGACTAGTGTGTCTGGCATTGTGTTTGGCCTTAAGGGCTGTGACTGTTTGACACTCTGACTGTGAGGTCTATGTGTTGCAGGTGTTGTGTTCTGAGGTGGTGGTTGTTTGGGTGTCTGCTTTGGTGGCCTCTGCTATTTTGGTAGATTTTTGATCAGAGCCTCCGAGTATGTCTTTGTGTGTTTATGTGTATGATTTGAGGTTGTAATGGTAATATGTGAGACTGGGTCTATAGTGTGTGTGGTAACCTTCTCCTCCTGACTGGTCTTGCCAGTCCTATGTTGAGAGAGCTCAGCCTCCAGTTTGGCCGTATAGTTGCATCTCTGCATGTATTTGTGTTGTGTGGGAGGAGGAGAGGGTTGTCTGTGTACATGAGGCAATTGTAACATTGCCTCAATATTCCCAGGTTCACCAGCTGAGCAGGAGAGGACACTAGCAACTGATCCCTCGACATGCTAGAAGGAATAGACAAAAAAAACTTTAAAAAGATTCCGGGGACGTGGGTGACCGAGAAATGGGGGTTGCCTTTTGGGGTACTATCTATGACAAGAGTGCCGTATCAAGGTAATAAGTACTGTAGGAGCAAGTGCTACGTTTAACAGATAGAGAATAGTCTACTTGGAGTCAAGTAGAGATGATCTTTTTGATTATAGGATATGCTGATTAGATCAGTAGTATAGTTCGAGGAAGGTAGTTTTAATGGAAAATTTGAAGAGTGGACTTTAGGTAGCCCGAATAGTTTAAACCTGCTTAACCGGCGCTGCCCTAGTGTGCAACAGTAGCAACTCTGCGCTAAATCGGGCTAAATCACGCTAAAGCGTGCTTTACAGCAGGGGGCTGGAAAAGACAGGAAATGACCCAAAATGGCCAATAAACTACAAGTTACTGCCTTAAACCACTCCTCTGAGGACAAATGAAGGAGTTATGGAAATGACCCCTAGTGGCCAATAAAACTACAGTTTCAAGTCAGTAACCACCTCTCCGGGGGGCAGGGAAGCTGCTCAATGTTAGTCACTGCCACTGATGAACACAGAGACCCTCCTTCAGCCCAAGCAAAAATGGCCTCTCAGAAACTTTCAAACAGTTCAGGAACAGCAAGCCTGTAACTGAACTTTTTTAACTCTCAGAAAAGTGGGAAAAAAGCAAGATTTTTTTTGTTTTTGTTTTTTACAGAGATAGCAGAGGTTCACAAGTAATATCAAGTTATAACAGTGCAGTAAATGACCCCACACAAGAGTGCTAGGTCAAGGACAGAAAATATGCAAGTTTTAAGAAAAAACGATTTAAAATTAAGTGCAAACAGGAAATTCAGCAAACAGCTTTTGGTTGTGCTCTAAATACAGCTACTAATACAGAAATCAAGTTTAACAAGCCAGAAAATGCTCAAGCTAGGCAGCTATGCAGAAAAACTTAGCAAATAAACAGAGAAAAATACTTAAAATCTCAAAAGTGGCTCCTTCTTATCTCAGCGTTTTTCCTCTTGGAGGGTGCTTCACCAACAGCCAACAAGCCTGAAAAGACGCTCAAACCACGAGGCAACTAGGTTTTAAGAGAGGAAGATGAAGGAGTTATGGAAATGACCCCTAGTGGCCAATAAAACTACAGTTTCAAGTCAGTAACCACCTCTCCGGGGGCAGGGAAGCTGCTCAATGTTAGTCACTGCCACTGATGAACACAGAGACCCTCCTTCAGCCCAAGCAAAATGGCCTCACAGAAACTTTCAAACAGTTCAGGAACAGCAAGCCTGTAACTGAACTTTTAACTCTCAGAAAAGTGGGAAAAAGCAAGATTTTTTTTTGTTTTGTTTTTACAGAGATAGCAGAGGTTCACAAGTAATATCAAGTTATAACAGTGCAGTAAATGACCCCACACAAGAGTGCTAGGTCAAGGACAGAAAATATGCAAGTTTTAAGAAAAAAAACGATTTAAAATTAAGTGCAAACAGGAAATTCAGCAAACAGCTTTTGGTTGTGCTCTAAATACAGCTACTAATACAGAAATCAAGTTTAACAAGCCAGAAAGTGCTCAAGCTAGGCAGCTATGCAGAAAAACTTAGCAAATAAACAGAGAAAAAATACTTAAAATCTCAAAAGTGGCTCCCTTCTTCTCTCAACGTTTTTTCCTCTTGGAGGGTGCTTCACCAACAGCCAACAAGGTTTCACTGATGATTGAACTATATTTGTACTCCAGCTGTTCTTGAAAGAAGTATGTTGGTAATCACGGTTTGATCTGAGGCCTAACATGAGATGAGTAAACAGCAGAACAGCGCAGAAAACAGGAGGAAGAAAATCATTGGTATTATTGTAGTAATTACACTAGTTTCCTATCTGATTAACAACAGTGTGGCATTTTTGATATGTTAGCTTCCTCTACTGCTGAAGCTATAAAATGTTTGTCAACTTTGCTTTATTAGTAATAAAATAGTTTGTGTACATACCTTCATTTTGGTACATTGTGTTGTATTTAAGTATTCAACATGCATTTGTCACTGCTGAAACTAAAAATGCATTGCAAAATTGAGAGAGAGAGGACAGAAGTAGGTATGCTATATGCTACCTGTTAGCTATATTGTTGTTCACTGCTTGTCCAATGCAGACACACAATTTGTAAAAGTTCTGCTGAGAGATGTATCTTTAACCACAATATAAAAATGATGGTTGGCCTGGCAATCTATCATTTATGGTTATATTTTTCTTCATGCACTAGTGCTCATCGCTGTTTATTTTCTTATCTGAAGCAGTGATACATTTTGTAAAGGCTAGCAGAAAAAGTGAAAAACAAATGGCCATTTTAAATAAGTTGCTCAAAATATCGTCTTTTTGAATACATTTTAATATGAATTTTAGGAGTTTGCACTTACAAGTCAGTGGATCGGAAGATTTCATTAAGCTTCACTTTGTTGAAATTTATCAATAATTAAACTCTGAAATCCTGACTGCCTTAATGCAAACACTTGCTTTATAATCACTCTTTATTCGTCCATCTAAAGTGCACTCAAAAAAGAATATAAGTAGACCCATTTACCATAGTTTGATGGATTCCTACAGTTACAGTTAGACTGTTTTCCTTCACTGCACATTTTATTTATACTTGATTTTTGACTATTTAAATTTTACTTTCTGGTAATACTTAATGTTCTGTTCTGCGTAACCACAAAACATCACCACAGTAAACCCTTTTATTCCCACTGAACTATCAAATAAGCAAAATGCATATAAATAAATAAGACTTAGTTTATGTACTGCATATACTCAAGTATGTGATTTGAATGATGATTTCACTAATAGAAACCATCCCTTTTACCCTATACTGTAGTAATAGGGGATTGGGCTGTCTGGAGGCCCTGCACTTGTTTAGGGTCATAGCTGGCATACTTGTGGTCCTAGGGTAGTGGGGCAGAACATGAGTGTCACCTTGGGTGACCACCTCTCTTGTAGCTTTGCATCCTGGTATACTTGGGACAATACTGAAAAATAGCTGCCTCCAGATAATTTTTGTTATAGATAACAGTAGCTTATTTTTAAAAGTGGTATGTAGAATAGGTGTAGAACTGCTGTAAATGTTTGGGAATAATATCAGTGGGTAATGCATGTTGTATGGCTTTGCTTCTGTAGCTTACCACCTGAAACAAATAACAGTTATACAATGACCCCCCATTAATATTCCAAAATGTGCATGCTGACTGGCCAGTGTTCCTGTTGTAAATCCCACAATATACCAACGGAAAAAAGGTCCGGTCGCCCAGACTTTTTTCTGTTGGTAGAAACTCCTCCAAATATATTTTTTTAAATGAAAAAAAAAAAGAAAAAATGGATCAACGTAAACTTTTCTCCTTTGCTTCCGTTTCTAAACATTGATGTACTTGGGTATGCGTGGGACGCAAGTCCCATACGCATGCTCAGTGCATCAAAACAGAGAAGCAGTATACCACAACCTGCAGAAGAACATTAATGCGCTGTTAAACAAAGACATTATTTAAAAAAAGTACGTTTTTTTTTTTTTTTATTTTTTAAATGTCCTTGTATACTAGAAATAACTGACTCTGTGGTTGTGGTATATTGAAAATTACCCACGGTTGGCTTTATTTAATCACTTGGGCTTCATCCTTGTGATTAAACCACACCAACTGTGGGTAAATCTTAAATATACCACACCACGTCATCCGTTATTGCTTTAATAACCTCTGTGTTTCAGTGTCTTCACTTAGCTATTCTGACAATTTATATATAAATATTATAAAATACCTCAGTGAACCAATTTTGACCTAGTTTCCACTCATGACTATTGTGACGCCCCAACACTGGCCCCACTAATCAAGGTGCCTGCATTCTCACCACTGGTAACAGTGGGCAATGTACACACGGGAAAAATGACAAGTACACACACACAGTAAAGAACAATTTCCCTTAAGAGCACATGGAGACCACAGTCAGTCTGGGGCTAGTTTCTCCCTCTTTCTCCTGATTCCCCATAAGACTTCACTGCTAACTG